>NC_064218.1:9217894-9526109 GCF_023101765.2 Spodoptera frugiperda
TAGCTTATGAACTGTTAGCTGTCGGCTCAGCAGATCATAAGTTAGGGTATCAGGTTAATATACATTTGAAAGTAATGTAATTATGCGTCAATATGGATAGATATTAATATTATTCATTTAAACGGCGTTGTCCCGTATGAGCAGCGCGTTTAATAGGTCGACCCATACTCAAATAAGTTATTCACTAAAAATCAAGAAATAAAAAACAATTTTAACAAAAAAAAACCGACTTAGTAGATACAATTATTGTTATTTTTGGAGTCGGTGTCAGCCTAGGAAACGCCAACAACTAGCACGGCACGGGCGGAGTGGTGGTTAAGTACCTACTTACAACTGGTGTAAAACTGTAATGTTTTGTTGTGATAATAGGTAAATAACAAACCCATCTTAGTTGGCTGACACCGACTCCAGAAGTAACAATAATTGTACCTACTTACATTATAATGTGTGTGATGAGTTAGTAAAGTTAGTTGATCTATTAAGTTGTTGAAAAATACGCAATTATTTCTTTTACTTTTTAGTGCATATTAATTTGTTTTGGAATATTTATTTTTTGAAGTCGGTTTTTTTGGTAAATTTGTGTAGATTAATTTTAGAAGAACATTTTCCGAACTGCAATGCTTGACTATTCGCTTCAATATTTGTTATAAAGCTTATTTATGCAATATTATATTGTCATAGACATTAATTATAGTTTTGTTGCTTAACAAAATAATATTTAAAAGACGCAGTATCATAACCTATGCTAATCCAGGTGTCTAAATCACGAAATTACGAGCTATTGCAAAAGTGTGCAAAAGTGTCCAGCAGTCTCTCAAGGCTAATGATAAAAACAATGGTAATATAATTTAGCTAAAATTAACACCTCCTATTCTCTAATCCCAATACTCCAGGATGCAAAAGAAACTGGCGACCGTGTGCTCCACTCCTTTGAAGAGAAGCACATAGTCATGGGCGTGGTCATCATCACGCTGAACGTGTGTATGGCCATCCTGTTCCTAAGGATAGTGCTAGCCGCCATAGCATACCACGATATGTACCTCACTAACATTACCTTTGACAACTTGTACATAACTGGCTACTTCAAATATTTGGACGAAATGAGGAATAGGAAGAATAAAATTACTTTGTTACCACTTAAAAAGGTATTGAAGCTTTCATTTAATTATTACTTATGGTTAAAATTGTCAGTAACATCACTTTTGAACCTGTAAAAAACCATACAAATACATAGATAAATAAACCTACTTACATGTAGGTAGGCATACCCTAAGAAAGGATTTTGATAATTTCCAATGCTTCTTAACACGGGCAAAAGCTAGTTGATCCATAATATTTCAATTCTATTTTTGAGTTTCAAAAGTAGGTTTTAGTTAGGCCTTTAACTTTAGTTTCGGTAGGTTCCTGTTTTTGATTGGGCGGGAGGAAACGCCCGGGTGTCATCACTGCGAAGACCGCCCGGAGGACACGGTGGAACACACGGTTGCGGTCTGCCCTGCGTGGGCTGAGCACCGCCGTGTCCTCAGGGATGTGGTCGGCGACGGCGACCTCTCGCGTCCGGCTTTGGTTCAGGCCATGGTGCGGAGCGAGGGGGACTGGGATGCCGTCTCCTCCTTCTGCGAAGCAGTTATGCTAGCTAAGGAGGAGGCGGGACGCGTGAGGGAACGAACTTCCTCACGCCCTAGCCGACGCGAAAGACACTCCGGGCGTCGGGGATCGCGTGACGATCTCCGGCCACCGTAAGTGCGGGTCTGCGGACGGCGAGCAAGGGTAGCTCGCCGCCCGACCAGAACCAGACCCGTGCGTGCGGCGCGTTGCGTTCCGCGCGCGCCTCAAAGAGCCATCAGACCACCACAGATGGGGCCCAGTAGGGCTGATGCTTAACCCGGAGCTGCGGACTACCTAGCGGGTTTACCGGGGCTCCGGCTCGACAAGCAGGAGTAGGAACGGGGTGGTTTTTAGTCAGTAAGAGTCTGACACTCCCTCTCGCTTTGCCCTGGCGAGAGAAGTCATTGGATAATTTTCCCCCTGAAAAAAAAAAAAAAAAAGGCCTTTAACTTTAACACAGTAATAATAAGTACCTACGATTAACTGAAGACTTAGTTCTCAATTTGGACAAATAGCAACATTCCACCAAGCTATGCTTTCCAGATGGAGCGAAGTAAATACGTGGACATATACTCCGTGTCGTACGTGCGGACCCAGCACAGTAAGCTGGTGACGCAGATCCTGAAGGTGATGTTGGAGGTGGTGACAGCCACGACCTTCGTGATGCTGGACCGGCTCTTCTACGAGGCTCTGGACGTGGTGCGCCAACATGCACACCTCGAGTTCGTCCATCAGGGGACGCAGGATTTGAAGATAGAGGTACAAAACGTAGACTATGAATCGTAGAATGTATAGAGTACCTATGAAAGAAAATCAATTTCTTCATTACATTTTCAATTTTATTACAAAACAATAAAGTTGACTATCGTGTTTGTCACGCTGAAGTCTCTACATTATCCATCATTTCACCTTAAAATTGACAATGTAGGCTTTCTGCCACCGTTCTGTGTGTACCTTACCCACCTATATCCCGTAATGTTGACAAAAAAAAAACAACAAAAATTCTTATAACATGTTGATCTTTGCAAGCCCTGAATTAGCGTGCTTTTCCACTAGAGATGTGCTATGTAGCTATGCTGTCCCAATGAATATGATTGGTGGAAGCCAAACGCACCCACAGCAATGTAGCATACCACATCTCTGGTGGAAAAGCACCCTGACTATCAACACCAGGTGGAAGGAACAGGTCTCCTAGCGAATCTCCTCCGGAAACTGATCAGCAATCTATCATCGACCCGGGACAGCCGGCGCGTGATGACGAACAAACTGTGTGTGCCACAACCACGCGCCATGCCGCCCATATACTTCTTCAAGATCTACGGAGGCTACGTCTGGATACTTTTTCTGTTGTATATCAATCCATATACGCTGAGGCTGAGGAGGTGAGCTTATTACTATAGAAAGAAAGAAAGAAAAATAGTTTATTTCCACCGATTACAAAAAGGGCTAAATGACTTTTTGTATTCATTGTGTATCTTAAGTTTATGACAATAAGGTTCAAGTTGCTGCCTCGTTGGTCGAGTGGTCGTAAGTGCGAATGCCGGACAAGCGGTCTCGGGTTCGATTCCCCTTTGCGGGTCGGATAAAGTATTACTGCGCTTGTTTTGGTTTTTGAAAATTTCTCGGTAATAGCACGGAATCTGGAAGCGTGCCCAGTATACGGCAATAGAAGGTGGCCCCTATTACATGGCACTTATAAAACAAATGGTGAAAAGTGGGTATACATTGTATAGCGGCATTATGTGCCGTAATGTGCTCCTCTGCCTACCTCTTCGGGGATAAAAGGCGTGACGTTGGTGATGATGATGATGAGGTTCAAGTTGTTAACGTACAGAAATCTGAATATGATTTCGGCTCTTCACAATTGCAGTCTACGTCTCTACTAATATTTCAGACTAATCTGCAGTTACTTTTACCCTCTACGCGAGAAACAGCGCGTGTTGCATCTCTACAACGATATCCTTAAGAAACGAATGAAAATGGATAAAACTCTGCGCAGGTATTGACCACTCTACTTAAATTCTAACCTTGTTATAAGCACAATAAAAGCAGTTTTGCTAGGTGCCCATCATCATGATATTAAATGTGGCATGAGGCATTGTAGATTCCTATTAGACTTAAGTACAAAATATTGTTAATTGCATTGTATTTATATTATTATTTAATTTTATGACATCTAACTGTGTTAATTTTATGAATGTGGTGCATGTCTGTAATTGGCATAAGCACAAATGATCTTGTGTCTTCATCTTGTCTTACTTTAATGCTGGTGTTTATTCTGTTGACGTGCCTTATAATAATAAATAAATAAATAAATAGATGATCTGACTTACCCACAGAATATTAAGTGTGGAAGAGCCATGCTTCGGCATGAATGAGCCGGCTCGACCGGAGTGATACCACGGCCTCACTGAAAACCGACGTCAAACAACGCGTTTGTGTTTCGTTGTGTGAGTGAGGTTACCGAAGGCCTAATTCCCCCCAACTCCCCAATAACCCTTAAATTACTAACCCCCAAAAGGCCGGCAACGCACATGTAACGCCTCTGGTGTTTCAAGTGTCCATGGACGGCGGCGATTGCTTATCATCAGGTGATACGTCTGCTCGTTTATCGGTGTGTTCCATAAAAAAAAAGTTAGAAACAATTCACTTCTTGGTTTTCCTTTCTGCAAAAGATAGGGAGGGTGACTTGTAATTATTCGACGTATTCTACTCAGGAGATGATAATACAACAAATTTCTTACAAAATTAGTCCTAAGGTCCCTAGTCCGAAAGTGGTTAGTTTCTGAGATATTCAACATTAATTGTTTTGGTAAAAAAATCCCGAACTGGTTATAAAAACATAAGTAAATAAAAACTAATGGTTTGATTTAAGTTTGTTTGGGTTAGTTTACGTTTAGGCTAGGTTAGTTTTGGTTTATGTTTCGGTTAGGTTAGGTCTAGGTTACTAAACAAAACCTAACCTAATGTAACCAAAACCAGTTAGGTCTAGGTAAGGTTTGGGTTAGGTTTTGGTTAGGTTTAGGTTTAAGTTAGGTTTCGGTTAGGTTAGGTTAGGTTTAGGTTTAGGTTTTGGTTAGGTTAGGTTAGGTTTAGGTTTAGGTTTTGGTTAGGTTAGGTTAGGTTTGGGTTGGGTTAGGTTTTGGTTAGGTTTAGGTTTTGGTTAGGTTAGGTTTAGGTTTGGGTTAGGTTTAGGTTAGATTAGATTTTGGTTAGGTTTGGGTTAGATTAGGTTAGGTTAGGTTTGTGTTAGGTTAGGTTTGGGTTAGGTTTGGGTTAGGTTTAGGTTAGATTAGATTTTGGTTAGGTTTTGGTTAGATTAGGTTAGGTTTTGTTTAGGTTAGGTTAGATTTGGTTTAGGTTTAGGTTAGGTTAGGTTTAGGTAAGGTTTGAGTTAGGTTTTGGTTAGGTTAGGTTTGGTTTAGGTTTAGGTTAGGTTAGATTTAGGTTTTGGTTAGGTTAGGTTAGGTTTGGGTTAGGTTAGGTTTGGGTTAGGTTAGGTTTGGGTTAGGTTAGGTTTTGGTTAGGTTAGGTTAGGTTAGGTTTTGGTTAGGTTAGGTTTAGGTTTTGGTTAGGTTTAGGTAAAGTTTGGGTTAGGTTAGGTTAGGATTAGGTTTGGGTTAGGTTAAGGTTAGGTTAGATTTTGGCTAGGTTTTGGTTAGATTAGGTTAGGTTAGGTTTGGGTTAGGTTACACACGCTCGCCGAGTGTACAGCTTGGGAGGAGCAGCGCCGTGTCCTCACAAACGAAATAGGAGGCGATCTGTCGCTGCCGGCCGTCGTACGCAAGATGGTCGACAGCGCGGAGTCGTGGGACGCGGTGGTGTCCTTCTGCGAGGACGTGATGTCGCAGAAGGAAACTGCGGAGCGGGAGAGGGAGATCACGACTCCCCTCCCCGCCCGCAGTAGGCGCACCGGGCGCAGGAGAAGGGCGGACAACGCCCTCTTCCAGCCCCCATGAATGGGTCCAGGGGCGCGGGACTTGGGGAAGTCCCCGCCCCCTATTCCATAGACCCGAGGTGATGGCGTGCGCGGGTGTCGGCGCGCGCCTCCGAGACGATGCACGGGGTAGTCCAAACTTACCTACCCCGTGCAAGAGATGAGGTCAGGGCGGACCTGGCCGGCATGTGATGTGGGGCTGCGGACGAATCTGGACTCCCGCGCCCCCCACGATCACGTGCTGAGTAGACACCGGGGGGTTTTAGCCGGTAAGAGTCCGGCATACCCCTCCGCCTTTCCCCGGGCGGAGGAAGTCCATGAGGATTTCCCCCCGACAAAAAAAAAAAAAAAAAAGGTTTGGGTTAGGTTAGGTTTGGGTTAGGTTAGGTTAGGTTAGGTTAGGTTTGGGTTAGGTTAGGTTTGGGTTAGGTTAGGTTTGGGTTAGGTTAGGTTTGGGTTAGGTTAAGTTTAGGTTAGGTGAGCCAAACATAACCAAAACCTAAACCTAACCTAACCTAACCAAAACCTAAACCTAACCTAACCAAAACCTAAACCTAACCTAACCAAAACCTAAACCTAACCTAACCAAAACCTAAACCTAACCTAACCAAAACCTAACCTAACCTAACCAAAACCTAACCCAAACCTTACCTAGACCTAACCCAAATCTAAACCTAACCTAAACAAAACCTAACCTAATCTAACCAAAACCTAAACCGAAACCTAACCTAACCTAAACTAACTAAAACCTAAAACGTTAACGTAAACTAATCTAAACCTAACCCAAACCTAACCTAACCTAAACCTAAACCTAACCTAACCCAAACCAAACCTTTTATTTTCAAAATTTTGCTATTACTGAAAACTAACAAAACTTAAATCAAACCATTAGTTTTTATTTACTTATGTTTTTATAACCAGTTCGGGATTTTTTTACGAAAACAATAAATTTTGAATATCTCAGAAACTAACCACTTTCGGACCAGGGACCTTAGGACTAATTTTGTAAGAAATTTGTTGTATTATCACCTCCCAAGAAAAATACATCGAATTCAAAGTCATCCTGTATACATTTATTTTCAAGACATCGTAAAACTTGTGACTTTATGTAGAAAAGCGATCCAAGCCGTGAGAGCCCACTACCTCTCTGGAGAGAACCTCCTCAGTTTGCGGATGAAGTTCCCATACTTGCTGGGCTGGTTGGATGCTCTACCTGCTGCTAGGATGACCTGCCTCATATGTGGGGAGACGGAACCTAGGACTGGTGAGTGGAGTAGAAACGAAAGCATTATTATCAGTACCCTTAGTACGAGTTTGCTTTACGTTTAAAGTATGTAATCGAAACGAGAGGGCGTTCGGCGTTCTGATTGGCCGGCTGAAATAAATCAACCAATAAAAAAATCTAACTTATACTAAGGGTACAGGTGCAGTTTTTGACTTTGCTACTGCTAGTTGCTTAACAGCAAAGCTACTATTAGTAGCAGTGGCCTGGTAGATTTGATTTTCCAGACAATAAATTATCTGTCTACGTGACGTTTTGTAGTATTAGTAACTTTTCAGCTTTTTAGCAATTTAATAGCAAATATCCATCTTTCATAATAAACTATCACGTTTATAGTACACAAAAACTATAGGATAATACGATTTCCTAGGTCGATCTCTGATTATTTTATTGAATTAGTGACCCATTCAAAATATCTCGATGCACCTCCGAGTTTCGGAAGGTAAGTACATAACTACATAAGCTGTCGTACCGGTTGTTCGTCCTTCACATACTTCGTCGTCATTAGTTTACTTCGACCTAGTCCAAGTTTTGGTTTCGGGACCCCTAGTGGGCGGTAACTAGGTACTGACGTACACAGACATTTCGATTTTAATTTGCATTGGGCTATGTACAAGAACCATTTAACAAAAAAAATTGCGGTTTCTACATTACGAAATCTGTAAATGCATAACTATGAGAGAACCTCACATTTCCATTTTTTTGAAAATTCCTTCAATTACTTTCTCTCTAAACCCTGAATTGAACATCTGATTGGTCGAAAGGAACTGGATTTTATCTAAACTTCATAATTGAACATTTCGTACTTATTTTGTTATTTTACATCAGGTCGTCGGATCCCAGGCCGGTGGCACTGCTGCAGCGTGCCAACATGTCCGTTTGTGTACTGTGCCGAGTGCTGGGAGGAGGCGGGAGGGCACTGCCTGGCCTGCGACCCCTCCCTCAATGAGCTGAGTGACGTCGACTCCCTTAGTGATGATGATTTACTCCGATATTAACAACAGACAAAGTTTCATAGATTAATATAAATAAGTGTAAATAAAGTGAAAAATATTCCAGAATCATTCATTTGGCGTTCGATTCGTATGTGATACGATGTTACCTACATCTCTACGACCCGCCCCGGCTTCGCAAGCCTCGCATGCGTTTTTTGCCTCGACCGTCCCGACGAATTCTTTTTACAAACTGTCTCTTTCCCTCATACGAATGTCCTTGTCCCGATAATAACAAACATGACAATAGAAACGAATTATCTAATTTGGTGCAGTTGTTGACGAGTTATGCGCATACAAACATACTGGCTAGACTGATAAACCCACAGATTAGCTCCGGATGTCCGAACTTATACAAATTAAAACGTACTTTACGTCCTTTTAAAACCATCTTGTCCCTGATTTTCGGTGAATCAATCTTAATCTTATTAAATTACGTTCTACGATGAATTACCTATTTATAGTAGCGATAAAAGACCCAAAGTGTTATTATTAAATACGATCTATCTTACAAACATTTATTTCACTATCCAAATCAAAAGCTTTAACCCCTGCATCATTTTTAAATTCGCCAATCCCGTAGCGAATCGATGCTCGCGAAATCGCCTACGCCGTAGCCGGTCCCGTAGTAACTCGAGTTTTGCACTTACTTTCAAATGGCAACAGCAGTGCAGTGACAGAACGCATTATTAAAAGTATCTTCCAATAAAATGGCATTGTGCTCGGTGTGTAGGGGCGTGGTGTCCCTTCGAGGCTGACCGGTTGTGCTGGGGTACAAAGGGAAGGGTGTGTTCAAGGGATCAGAGGAAGCGCGGGCCCGTAGCAACGCGCCTTGCCCATGGTAACGCGTCCTGTTTAGTTACCGACGCTTTTGATAACTCAATCGACAGAATATGATGTTTTCTGTATAAAAATGCAGCTTTACAAATTGTTTATATTAAATACGACTTACCATTTATTTATAGTTTTTATGACATTTCAAAATTATATAACTCGTTATTTTGAAAACTAGAGCTTCTTTCTCGTTTTTCTACAAACTTACGTTTAAATTAAGTAACTAACTTCAATTACCCTACTGATAGACGAAGCATTCTATTTTCGACGTTTCAAAGTGCGTATGGGTTTATTTGAAATAAAATGCGTTGACTTCGAATTGACAATCGTGCGTTGGAGCGTGCGAGGTACAAGCTGACGCGGCGCGCCACGCGTTGCCAGATAGTGCACTAGGCAACCGCATCTATTACGTCGCCGTAAACTAGCGGGCCTATTTGGGTATTAACAAGTCACTTTTGTTTATAATTACTTCCCACAATTCCAACAAAACGCGTCCAACGCATAATTATGAGCAACATTTACACCTAAGTTTTGATCTAATGTCACAACAAAGACGTTTTATTAGTAAAATTTGAATAATTCCACGGGTTAGTTTAATTAATGTCGGTGCACGTACGCTCAAACATTTTATTGACAAATGACATCTTGCATCTGGTTCTAAGGAGATGGTTCTTGTTTCGTTAATGGGATTGGGATGTAGAATTTGTAAAAGAATATCGATGCCCTATAGAAAATGGATGCTTTACTTACATTGAAAAACAAATTATGCTTTAACAACTAACTATATTTAACAAGTACATTTAAAACAAGCCGTATTCGAGTTGCTCCCCGACAGTGAGGTTGCTCACAAACTGTATGTTCTCCGCGACATCGTTGCACATAGCAGCGAGCCCCGTCACACGACCCTCCTCGCCAGGGTTGAAATTGTACACCAACTAATCAGAAAAACAGAACGTTTATTTCAAAATGACCATTAATAAAACATTATTATTAAAAAGTAATGTAGAAAATCACAATAAAAATAATAACTTCAACAAAAACTTAAAACATGGCGCCCGGCGCGTCATGCTACTCCATTTTGTCATTTTTTTTTTGTTAATAGAATCTCAACTTTATTCCAAATCAATAAAGTATAAAATTGGATTGGGGTAGGTTATGTGTTAGCGTCAGTATACATTGATTTTTGTTGTATTGACTGTTGTAGGGACGCCATGTTAGATATTTCCAGAAAGTACGACGATTACTATAATGGCTATTGAGTAGTTACCAAATAAATTGATTATACTGACCCCACAATTATGATTATTGATTAGACGACTAATTTACTAATAAATATTGTAAGTAGAAACGATTATGTGGGCACATTGAATTAATAAGTAGGGAATTTTAAATGAGTCTTGTCTGTATGAAGTCAACATTAGTTCGACATTACAAATAAAACTCGCGATAGAAAAAACAAAGATTCTTACGTAAATTATATCTTAAAATATGTACCAAGGTACTACAAGTTTACTATGATTAATGACTTCTACTCTAAGTTACATAATCTTAGACTACGCCTACTACGCCGTCGTAGTACTCATAGTACTTGCGTAGCGTCGTCTACGAGTGCTACAACAGCGTAGTCGAAACTTGCGTAGCTTCGTAGCGAATGTAATTTCTGCAACAAAGTAACTACATAGTACTTTTTCGCACTGCCAACTGGGGCTTCGGCTCGAAAAGCAGGAGAAGGAATGGGGTGGTGTTTAGTCTGTAAGAGTCTGACACTCCCTCTCGCCTCACCCAAGGCGGGAGAAGTCATAGGATGATTTCCCCCCTCAAAAAAAAAAGAACTGTAACTTAATGTAAACTTACCTTAAAAATACCTATATTTAATTTATCTCGAAATAATAGCAACAGTACTCCTACCGATAGAAACTCATCGTAGGTGATCCAGCCATCGTTGTCCGTGTCTGCAGCATTGAACTTCTCTTTACGCACGTCCATGCCGCTCTCATCCCCAAGACTCTCCAACACCGCTCCGCTAAATGTACATATGATCAAAGTCACATAAAAATCCGTTCAGTATTTTTTGAGTTTATAATAAGCAGACAGACAGACGTTGCGAGAACTTTGTTTTACAATTTCTAATATAAATAAAGAAGTATCCTGTGCTGTACACTGTTGACCCGTTCGTATCAAACAAACTTTAAGTGTGCTCATTCAATTTACTAGATTTATCTCGGAATTTCTACTTCAAAATGCCGATCGTGATTACTTAGAATATCGAATTACATAAGTACATGTGTACTTATCTGTGGCTAATGGCAAATTCTTTACACAATGTAAAATACTACGTCGCGAGAACTTTGTTTTACAATTTCTAATATAGATAAAGAATTATCCTGTGCTGTACATTGTTGACCCATTCGTATCAAACAAACTTTAAGTACGCTCATTCAATTTACTACATTCTCGGAATTTCTACTTCAAAATACCGATCGTGATTACTCGTTTAAAGTGACCTTCATATAAGAGTTCCTAATCGAACATGTGTACTTATCTGTGCTACAATAGGCAAATTCTTGTCTTACACAATGTAAAATACTACGATGCTATGTATTGTCGAATTTGTTGCGATCTCAATTCTATCTTATTACTTAGCGACGCCCGCCAAAAAAATTAACGTTATCTAGCATATACAAAAATTTAAGTAGGTACTAACAAGTCATCAAACCCGAGCATGCCATTGGATTGGTTGTCGAAGAGCAGGAACAAGCTGTGCAGGTTGGCGATGGTGACCTCGTTCCAGCCTGGGAACCTCTCCACCACCTTCTGCATGCTCCACCTGCGGTCCTTCTCCTTCATCTCCTAAAGGACCAGCTTCACATGTATTACTCGTTCTAAAGTGACCTTCATATTAAGAGTTCCTAATGAAGTATAGGTGCTTTACTGTGCATGGTCTAGCGTGTCTAAACTACAATATGTAGGTAAGTATACATATTTATTTGTCTTAATTATTTGTAGGTAATTATGTCGGCTGTTGCGGGTACCTATGTATTGTCACCATTTGAAATGAGTGTTCGGATTGAATTATTCGATTCGTTTTATTAGGTAGTTATTTTTTTTTTACTTATATAAAATAATTTGATTTCGAAGGACTCGAGTTCGTGCCCTTTTCATATAATTAGTTATAGTTTTACTGTTATAGTTATTACAAAGATATTACCTACATGCTACACTAACCACTAATTTTACCATAAAATTTATTAGGTAGTTACTGTTCATATAGATTAGACTGTGTTGTTGCTGAGACGTAGATTACTGATGAAAATAACGCAACCTACTTGATTATACTGTCGTTGTTCTGCCAGCCTCGTGTAGAACAGATCAACCAATTTGTCATAGTCTGTCGCACCCTGCCTCTGCATATCTGCGACCTTCCTATGTGGTTCACCTAATTACAATAAAGATCTAGCTTACCTATTTGACGTAGCAGAAGGTACGATTTAGTATAACTTTACATTGTAACTAATGAGAAATAACCTACGGCAAGAACAGTTGCTTTCCTTCGCAGGCAAACATAAGTTAAATTACCAAAATACTGTCTTGTAAAAAAGTTCATAAAACTAATAACATAGCTGTCTTTTGGATTGGATTTGCCCCAGATTTTTCATGAATTAATAGTCGTTACATTAAAAAATACTTTCATTTCGAAATAACCTAAATACTACTAGAATTGAAGAGACTTTTATGTTATGTATCTCCTATTTCAGTTGGTTATTTATTAC
The DNA here is from genome assembly GCF_023101765.2 of Spodoptera frugiperda. NCBI lineage: Eukaryota > Metazoa > Arthropoda > Insecta > Lepidoptera > Noctuidae > Spodoptera > Spodoptera frugiperda. Next base: position 9,230,318 of record NC_064218.1, read on the forward strand.
CTGTTGCACTAAAGTCCTCCTGTCTGTAGAAACATATAGGTTTTCTCTTCACTGGGTACTCGAAGAATCGTCCCAAACTGGAGAACATTGAACTGATGTGGTGCCCCATCCTCGCTCACTATACCAACTTATATCAACGGATGTAGCTCTCAATCAAATCAATACAAATATTATTGTATGATCTTCAAACATTACGTAAACTATCAGTCCTGTTCAAATAATTGACTCACACGTCAATTAGTAAAGAGATTTTATATCAATTTCATACATTCATATACATACCTAGTATCTGAAACAAGAACGTTGAAAAAAGTCTTTAGTCCGCTTTTTTCAACGTCTTTGGTCTGTATATTATTTTTACTTGCCTACTGTCCAGTATCAGGTCTTGTTGTTTATTGTTTATTCAATTTTGAAATATATTTTCTGCCACCCGGCCTCAGTGCATGGGACTCAAAACATAACTTGGAAAACTGAATGTTTATTCTCGTTTAGAGAATAAAAGGTGACGTTATAATAACATAACTCACTTTCATCTCAAACTTGATTCATTGTTGTCTAAGCGATGAGATCATGAAGATACCAGCATTACATCAATGGGTGGACCCGCATCTGATGAACGATCTTGCAGTTTAAGTATTATATTTTTGCATCTTAAGAATATACCAAGAACTGTATACTGTCGTAATATAGATTATTATCTTATGTACTGCCTCCTTGGCACTTTAATTTTCGAAATTCTTAGTCTGGAACTAAGTCCAGATTGGGGCAATAGATTGATCAAGTTTTTGACTCCAATGCCATTGGTAAAAATTTGTGAGTACACATATGCTTACCCCTTCGGTGTATGATAATCGTTATATTCTCTGTAATACTGTGTTTGTGTTCAGGTTATCTGTGTGTAATTCTTAGTCTTTATGTAATCAAGATATTCACTATGTCTCAGGGCTCATAAATAAGGGTAAGGGTGCGTATATGGTTAAATAAAAGTCCATTTTTTCTATCAATCACTTGATTAATTTCTCATACAAAATTCATTTAAAAAATTTCAAAAATTTGACATTATATAGCGTCATACATAAATTGATAGGATTATAAGGTTGAAATGTAATGTAATGATGAATGAATATTTATTTACCAAAGGTAAAATCAAATAAAATGAAATACGGTACGCAATAAAAAAGTTTAAATTAAAATATAGGAACAATCTAAAAAATTCAGTCTCATTACACACATTTAAGAGATGATTACAATAATTACGTAAGCTAAGATAAGATATATAAACTAGTGGCAATACCTGAGGACCACTCCGTGCACATCCGTCCCCCGCGCCCGACCACTAGTGCAGCGGTTGGCCGGCGCGGCTGGCGGCCCCGTCCGCAGGTACCCCCGCCAGACACTTATACTACAGAACAAGACTGTTGTCCACTCGCTATTTCAATTTGTAAGCTGGACTACACTACATGAATATATGGTGTAAATATGCATTGCTCAAGTCAAACTAAACGTGACAGTGTTATGGACGCTTCTAACGTTACGATCTAGGGAAAACTAAAAATTAAATAAAATAGTAGACAACAGGCTTCTAAAGCGGTGATCAAACCACCATTTCCACCATTCATGGTTACTCCTTCCGTCAGTCTTAAAAACTTTACAAAAAAGAGGTAGTTTATGGTTGATTTTTGAACACCACTAAATGGCTCGCGGAGCGCTAGTGCCGGAGTGACCCAGTTCCGGCGCCCCGCGAGTCATGTGTACAAAAATTCTACTTACTGTTACACATTGATATTGACAATGCCATTCATCAACCCTTTGCTGACGGAGATGTGACCAGTCCAGTGCGCGATGCCCACTTGCTAGTTCCGTAATACATTTGGCAGGTGGAGGTCGCCAACGTCAGAATGCGCGAAGATCTAGCAAGTGGACGTCGCGCACTGGATGTGTGCTAACTACCAATAGAACAGTCGTGTCACAGCTGAACGTGACAGTTCGACAGCTGCCTGTTCAATTTAAAACATTTACTGACTCGTCTACGAATTAACAATAATGTTGTGTGCCCTTGTCTACGGGAGACACGGACTTGACATGGAAGGGCAGATGAATGTATACATATAATTACCTACACTAAGACTAACACAACACAAGCTTCTAGATAAAGTTACAAAAATAGCACGAAAATGGCTTATTACATTCGCTAAAATCTCATAATTGTATCATTATTATGCAGTTTTAGTGTGACGTTCGCTCTCACACTCTTCACACAACATCGTGACGTGTCTCAACTACTGAAAAGTTTCGAATGCTTTTACAATCCTCGTGATCAAAAACTTGTATAAAATTATCATTAAGTTCGAATATCATTTAGTTCTCAATTTTATTGTATTTATCACAAAACCACAATTATACTGCTAGCAACTAGCAGATCTCACAAAATACACATCGCTTTACGATAAAGTATAGGTATGACTTGGTTCTGTGATCATCCGTAAAGCCTGTTTACTTGCAAGTCCATAGCATTCTGCTAACTTTGTGACATGGCAAATGATGACTGTACGTATCAGCTCGCTTTAGTTTTTAATAAGAAAACAAGTAAACAAATGTCGGGAATCCACAGAACTGTTACAAATAAAAAAATAATTTTAAAAATTAATTATAACCAAATTATACCAAAAGTAGGTGCAATAATAAAATTAAGTAATGCTTCAGCAGCTTTCAGCTCAGTTGTACAATAACGACCTCGGGTCTCGCTGTTCATTACTCTCGACTAGTCTGACGAAATGGTACGGCTTCATTAAATAAAGGTAACTTGCAGTTATGGGTTAAGTCCTGAGATCAGCGTACCTTCCATCAGACGTCGGCCCCGGACAAGAGTTCTGAGACACCAATATACGGCCCCTAACTCACGACAGGTATATCCGCTGCACTCTACGAGTACATTATACGCAAGAAGGGAGTTGCTTTGCAAACCCGTTATCTAGTTCCATACGACAATAGAAACAGTATTTACTATAATTATGAGATTCGTTGTCAGCTAAAAAACATACTGTGACCGAAATCAAGAAAACTATTTGAAATGTATAATAATGATAAAAAAATGCATTTCATGCAACACATTATTTTAAAAATAACGTAATACTTTAATAATGGCACTGAACAAAAAGTAAATGTTAAATTCCATCACTTATTTACTGGAAAAGATAAATATTTATGATTAATTCATAATAATGTGGAATTCGTCAACACCGTGAAGACGCGAGACACTGCACATTTACCTAATTATGACGCGGAGCGCGGCACGGCTTTCGCTTCGACTATTTCGACTAACTTCAAGATATAGGTACGTGATTATCTTATTACATTACATTAAGGTAAACAATTCACTCTATGTTATTTACATTCCTGTATTAAGAAAATAACTTTAGTCTATTTATGTACACTTGAAATGCGTTAACTGCAATAAGTTATCGTGTAAGTTACAGTGAGTACACGCTTGTGCAACGTGTAACATCATCAGTGGCGAACGGTGACCATGGGTGGTAAACAAAAACGTTTGCACTAACAACTTAAAATATGGCAGTGAGAGATATTGATTAGATGGAGCGACCCGCTACTACTACAGACGTACGAACATGAATGAATCAGTTCTGTTCGATGGACACCCATTGTTACACGGTTACGTTACGTTACGAGTTACACAAGTCTGTATTTAGCCTAATAGAAGCTTGGCTTCAAACTACAAAATGCTGAATATCAATAAATTCACTTTAAGTGGAATAAATGTGATTACAACTAGTAGAAAAGTTACGCTATGGTTATACCAGAATTACCTATTAATTTACTCTATAATGCTTCTGAGCTTTCAAGTATTCGTAAAAAACAGTGTGTAATAGAAAACCTGACCGATCTACGAGGGATGTATTTAGTACGTAATTAGCGTTAGAAATAATGTGCCTACCGATAGAAACATTGCACTAGGTAATCAGATACCTATGTAAGTTTAGGCCATTTACAATAAGCGGAATACTAAAATAGACGCCATCTTACTTTACGACTACTCTCTGTGACATTATATGTTTATAATTACGACATTAATGCATATCTTTAAGATTACGATAAAAAAATATAACAATACATCCCCTTTACACCGGACAGGGTTTTCACTACATTTTTGTACTGTGGGACAAATGACTTAAGGCGATGACGACACACGTAACGTGTCGCGTAACAAGAATATTCGTAACATTAATCGTTCACTTACTCTATAAAGGGAAAGACGGCTACTAATGCGAAAGTCGTGCCTGTGCGAGCGTCCTTACACCGAACTTAAAACACACTCGATATACTTAATGTAAACCTACTGACACTTGACTGTCTTCCGACACTTACACTTCAAACAATAATTTTCCCATCTTAAGTAATTAATTTCAGACTCATATTCCAGTCAACGTTATCTATAATTATATCAGTACCTTAATTAATGTCTACTGTCCACGCCATTACTAGAAAATTTTTGTTTGAAGCTTCAAATTTTAGGATATTTAGAAGACTTATTTCTATTTAACCCTAAGTACAAACGTGAAAATTTATGTCTAGCCGTATAGTAAGTTACTTAGTAGTTTATTATGCTTTAGTTTAGTTTACCGGGAGAAAGTTGTGGCGCTGATTACGCAATACACACGAGCCTACATTATCGCGAAACAATAACGAGAGCCACCGGACAAACTGTTCCTCGCAGACGTTACAACAAATTACCGCCACGACAAGTGCGCACTGCCCGTAGCGAAAGCAACTGTCGACACTAGTTAACTCAGATTCACTAAAACAATAATAAACTAACACAACGAACGACAACCACCGCGAGTGCAGTTTGCCCACGTAAGCCGATACAATAGATTCAAGCTAACCATATTTCAATTTACTATAGGTACATTTTATTTCCTAATACATAGGGGGGCCGAACGAGCTGTAACACTTTTGTTATCAAACAAGTAATTCATGGAGCAGATTTTTTTGCAAAAAACACGTCAATGAAAACTATAATTTGATGGGAATGTACTCGCGGCCCATGTCGTGGCCAGCTCAGGATGCAGAGCAGCCCACACGAGGAACTTGTTCGCCGCGAGACATCGCACCAAATTGAAGTGTTGCCTGCACACAGCACGCAGTCCGCCCCCGCCTCGCTCTCCGATAGAGCAATACCTTATACATTAGAAGATTAAATCCCGTATAACATACATGGTTTTCATACAATCTGTCTTCTTAACTGAACAATTCCTCTAACTACATTTCATCAAAAACAGTTGTAAATTCATTTCAAACGATAAATTGTAGGATAACTTAGATCAGACAATGTTCTTGAGACTTGACGTTAGAAAAAGAAAATAAGATAAAGTACTGATGGCAGGGTGTCAAATTATTGAAAACCATGACGGGAGTACGATGCACACAATCTAATACGTCCCTCGTTACTCAACTTAACCATCTCGCATGCAACTAAACTTAGGTTTAAATTATTTATCTAACAATTCATTATATTAAGTGAACACATACCGACTGAACACATATAGGGGTGTATCTCAAAGTCACCTAACATATTATGTTTTGAAAAATATCGTATCAATTTGATAGCATTTATTACTCAAAAGAATTTCACTATAATATTTGAACTAATAGAAAATTGTATACGACCACGCGAATAATAATTAATTAAAATCATAATTAATTTAGATATCGGAATATCTTTCAATTAGCTAGAATACTGAAAGTGCGTGGAACAAACTCGGGAGAGGCACGCACTCTCAACTATCCGATCCTACAGTTGTACGCGGGTACCCATCCGTACTCGACAGTAACGCACACCGTCACCGGCATTACATTTATTTATCCAAGTAAATAAATCTCGGAACGCCACTCCATTCACACTCAATACTAATTCATGACTAACATTACGTTTAATAAACCCGATCAATCCGGCAGTCAAAGGATTGCGACATAAAAAATACGAAATAAAATATAAAAAAAAACTTTCACGTTTTACATACGAAAATAAAAAAATATCACGTATCATAAGCAAATACGACAAAAAGATCATCAGCATAGATTTGAAACGATGTATTCGTTTATTTGCCGAATGTTACAATAATACTTAGAATTTTGGTTTAAATCGAGCGACACCGCAAGTCGCGACTGCCGCCTGTTGCGGCCGCCAAGTGGCGGGGCAACTCAACTTCTTTAAGACAGTCTTCTAAAGTCAGTCTTAAAGTTTTATTGCATTGATTCTTTTGCTCATCCATACATTTTCACATCCCATCGTATCAAGCCGCGAAAAATAAACAGAAAAAGCGATAAGAAGTAAATAATACGAACATAGTCGAAGCCGAGCGTCGCCGCCGGGTGGGGACGACGCGTGCTTGACTATAATAAACATAATTATATGTATGCACCTAAATCATTATGCAAAAATAACTAATCATAAAAATACGTATCAAACGTCAGCATTAATCAATTTAACCAAGTTAAAAGAACGCAAAATTTAACATTGTGGAAAAATACTTTTCAAGTTATCCTTTAATTTATCTCACATAAAAAACATCTTTTACATCACATTGTGATTATCTATAATATTTATCTTTATGATTTCTCTATTCGATTATTTTAGCGATACATCGCAGGGATCGGACCGGAAAGTACATAGTAATCGACTTTAAATATTTAGTGCACCGACTATGAGTTTGGTGTTGTTCTACAGTTATACAGATTATGATAGCTATTTATACTTGCGGCGTCTAAATTACATTGTAAGTTACACTGCAAACATTGTTTGGTCCTTAGAGACTAGTCAAATGCAGAAACGAAAATCAAAGAACTGGTAACGAAAACTACATCAGGACTCTTGGAGAACATGGCTCGCACATCGCCGTCCATCGATCGACTAGAGGCTGATGGGCAAACTATAGCTCTCCGCGCAAGCTATGCTCGATTGAATTTTTCCAAACGTTAATAATAAAATTGGCACATTGTCAAATAAATCACAAATAAATCGAAAAAAATAAAATTATATACGGATGACCTTAGGTCCACGAACTTAGTTGGCCTTAACATTAGGTACAATAATAAAAATATTATTTAATATACTTTGATGTATTGCTTGCCGTGAGAGGAAATGTCGCGCGCGGTGTCGGGGAGCGTCTCGAACAGTACGACGAGGAAGCCTTCCGGCGTGAGTGCCACGTCGCTGGGCCGGTCCTTGTCGTCGAGGCCGGGACTCTTCAAGTCCACGGCCCATAGTATACGAAGTTCCGACGTAAACACTAACACACGATGATTCTTGGAATCGGCGACTATTATACGTCCGTCATCGTCAGTCACTATCCCTGATGGGCGATTAAGTTCACCGATTCCTGAACCTTCACGACCCACACAATACAGCACTTTAGATAGAGTCGGGTCCACCATTAGCAGACGATGATTCTCGAAGTCCGACACTATAATGTTGCCTGATGTCGTGAAACACACACCTCGAGGAGTTGTAGGTCCTTTCAGCATTTTAGCCGGGTTAGCACCTTCGAAGACGAACTTGGTTATGTAAGTTCCATCGCTAGTAAACAGTTGAATACGATGATTACGCGTGTCAGTGACAACTATATTACCCAGGGAATTTACGGCAACATCCCAAGGATACTGGAATTGTCCACATTCCTTGCCGAAGGAACCAAACTTGAGAATAAAGTTACCAGAAGATGTGAATATTTGAACTCTATGATTATCTTTATCAATCACAATAATGCGTCCAAAACTGTCAGTAGTGATGCCGGCCGGAAGGTCGAACTCTCCGGGCCCGGTGCCTTTAGATCCAAACATCGTTTTGAATTCACCTCGGCTGCTGAATATCTGGATTCGGTTGTTCCTTCTGTCAGCAACAATGATATTTCCTTCTCTATCTACACACAAGCCCCACGGCCTGGACACTTGTCCTTCGTCCTGCCCTTCGCGAGCGAACGAGAGCATTGGAACTCCAGGAACTGGGCTCCTAGTGGGTCTCACAGACACAGCCATCCAAAATCCAGATATAGCTTGACCTGTGCCGCGCGTATGGTTAGATTCAATTGCTAGGGTTGACGAAACGTTATGGTCATAATAATTGTTCGAGCGCGAGTGTGATGGCCCTGCGTAGTCCTGTAACGATCTCATGTTACTAGGTCCTGCCATATTGTAATTGGCCTGCTGCATGCTCTGAGAAGGCTGCATAGGCATTATCTGACGGGAAGATGACGACGTCGATGGCAGGCTAGGCAACGAAGTGGACGGTGTGGAATACACATCACACTGTCTCTTCAGCAAGTCCACTATGTCGTAATTCGGGGGGATGAAGATAATTCGATCTTCTGACACGTACATGGTCTTAAATGTGTTAGCAAAATATTCAACTTGTTGTTTTCCTTTCTCTTTTGCCAAGTACAAATCTACCCCTTCAAAGTGCATACTTCGCACCAAAGTCTCATTCGTGTGTGCTAAGCCAGCTAAAATACCTCTCAGTGTATTCATGTGATCTGAGAGTTCATTCATTTTAAGTTGACGCATCTTTTCTACTTTATCCAACAAATATTTTTCTCTATCTTCGATAGCCTGTGCAAAACAACGCATCGCCTTTCTTATTTTCATATTGGCCTCAGCTGTTTCTTTCTCATAAGCTTTAGACAGAATTACAGCGCGGTCTATTGCAGTCTTTACTGCTTTTGTTCCTCTCTTTGTGTTATCTATACATCTAAACAGACCGACGCGACTGACGTCTAGAGCACCTTTTATGGGAAAATAACTGTGATCTCTGTGCACCCACAACGTGCACTCGTTACATATATAGATGATGCACGGTTCACAGTAAAATCTGACGAGATCGCCGTGTATCTCGCAGAACATGTAATCTTTCTCTATGTGGCTCATATTGACAGTAGATATATAGTTTACAGAGTTAGGCCTGACACCGATAGGCGATATTTGGTGTATAGGAAGCAGCGTGTGTTCCCGAATTTGACATTCAGACGAACTTTTATGGCAACAGTCGTGACAATACAAATCGTTGCATTCGAGACAACGAATCGTTGGGCTGCGCGAGTCGCAGCGGTAGCAGTTGATGGACACGGAGGACGAGGTCCCTGGTGAGCCGCTCGAGTTGTCTTGATGGTGGTTGTTATTGGAATTGTACTCACGGCTTATAGGTCCCAGCGGATTCTGCATAACGGGCGCTGGTAGGGCCCAGATGTCATAGTGCGAGGTGGAAGATGTTGAGCTCGACGCTCCGCCGCCTTGGAGGCTCGATGGATTATTCATATTTTCCAGGAGGTTGCATATGATGTGTGACATAGCCAGCGAATCCTCCTGGTCGTTGGAGCTATGGCCAGAGCCGCTGGCACCCGAAGTCGATGGCAGACTCGATGCTAGAGACTGCGTCAGATTTGCAAATGACGTCATTGTTAGGCGTCTTAAGTTACGTCATCAGAGCTGTAACAAAACAAATACAATGTTATTTTCGTGAAGCACTGGGAGGTAAAATCATCAGGACCGTTTCAGAAATTGGGATACGTTAACAACATATTTTTCTCGGACGTTCAAAATACCACATGAGTTAAAAGACGAACGATAGATTTTTTTAAGTATATCGTTGTAACTATTTATTTCAATAGGGTTTTGATATTATGCACTATGAAGCTAAAAATTGATGCCGACCGGAATTAAATTTCACAACACAATATATTCAAATAAACACGTAAGCAAACGAGCCTTGATTTCACACACAATATTATTAAGTATTCAAGAACCGAATAATTTTAATGAAAAAATATAATTTACTTACATTTAAAAAAATTAATCTAGCGTGCGAACAGCCTGTGGTCGCAATGGCAGACGACACTCAACTAATGTAAACTATGAATAACTTGATGGGCGCAGAGGTGCACCCTGTCGATGCTCCTGCGATGGACTGATGGTTGCAGTGACTCGATTCATATGGTGGTGCACTTTGCGAAAAAAAACCATCCCAAAATCTTTTGTGTGCCCCTACCACTACCCCTTGTGATATCGTAGGTAAAGAGTGAGTGAGATAGCAACAGTGATAGGCGAGGGTGCGATAGAGAGCCCTGCGTCGCATTCCAAAATTTTCCATAATTTAGATAAGGAGGTTTGCTATGATTAGGGTTGGCAAGGGAAGGGCGTTTAGATGCAATAGAAATATAATTTCGCAAATTTTGACTTGATTTCATTCAAATTTTGGTTTATCAAATGGATTCAAAGTATGTTTTTTCTATGCGCTGTGGATACAAGAACTGAACAATGTAATTATGTTTATGCTTATTCAAATTAATTTCATATTATATATCACGAATCCAATCCAAAATTTAGTTTAATACGGTGAGCATCAACTCAATGGTAAATACATCACTATCGACAACAACAAACCTACGCCGAAAGCGGATGTGCGAGAGAGAGCATGCGTAATAGTAATAGAAAAGAAAGGGACATAAAATGTTTCCTATCAACGAGACTTTGTATTTTGGGAGGCGCAGCGGTGGCAGCACATGCACCGTGACCTTGCGTTGGGAGTGCGCGTGAGGCAGGTCCGGGTAGGCCTGCCGCGGCCATCTTGACGCCCCCGCGGTCCCCGAACTTTGTACAAGTGCGTAGGGTGCCGAAAATCGATGTCTTCCCTAGCTGCCCCTACTTCCTATGAACAGCGAAACCACGAATAAAGGTGCTGCCAATAATACGAAAGAAAGAGTCCTTAGAGAGCGCTACCGATTGTGGCATCTACCCAATACACTTTAGCTTTAAATCATTGCTCATCAGATTTTGAACATCGGTAATAACAAACTATTAAAATTGTGATTAAGCTAGATTATATAAGTATCTTAAGCAGTAAAGAAATGTCGCTTTTCAATAAGCACTGACTGATAATGGAACTTGCCCATGTAATGAAAAGGAATTATCATTGAAAAACAATATCCAATACCTTTGGAATAAAGAAATAAAACACATAATACTAATTACATGCCGTACAATGTAAATACCTCATTATTATTATTATCATATTTGCTTGTAGGTAATTAAAAGCACATTAGAGATTGTAAATACCACGAGCTCTTTAAAATATTCGAAATAACGATAAAAATTACCGTTTGAATGCTAACTAAGATATATACTAAATGTTTATTTATCTTATTCTAAGAACATAACAAAAATGCTGAAATAATTGTGAGAGTCGATTGAAGACTATGGACTGGTGACGCCATTTTACGCACAAGCACAAGATAACAGTCACTCAAGTGACGCGTCGCTCACGTAGGCATATCAGAGAGACTCATCAAATAACACAATCATAAGTAAAATACTTCTATCATAATAAATATGATAAGGATAACAGTACCATACAATGAAAATGTACCTGCGACATGAACATAGAAAGATGAAGTACAAAAAGTTTTCATAGATATAGTACTAAAGCAATTACAGGTAAAGAAATTCTTTGTAATCGTAAATAGGTAACAATACCTTCATTTATGTATACACAGGTCAGTAGACCTTTACGGTTCAATACAATAAAGAATACAATATAGTATTCTAAGGGCAGTTAACATTTTTTGTACATTTGTAGGAAAATTACCAGAGGCGTCCTTTTTTGTGTGGGCTTAAAGTGAAACAATAGATTTGTGTACTTCGGGCTATCCCACACAGCTCTGCCTAGTAACCATAGCGTGGTAATTAATGACTAACTTGCTAAATATAGGTAATTTCATTTTGTCCCATAAATGTTTGATTCAGTTTTACCTTTCTTGACATTTACCAAGATTTTCCAATTAATATGATGAACACAGCAGTTTGCAAACTCAAAACATCTCAGAAAATGGTAGTATTCATGGTATTTTTCTCCGAAATTATGTAGGTAAAATAATTTGGAATTAATTGTAAGACGAAAAGATCAACTTTGATATCTCTGAAACAAAGACATTGAGCATCCCCGGACTGGACCGAAGTAATCTACATGAGTTGGCGACAAGTGGTGCGCAGAAACCGCCAAATGGGCCCAGTAAACATTACAATATAGAGAACATCAGTTATTGTACTTATTGTTACATTAAACACCACGAGGACTTTTGACAAACGTGTCTACCACCAACAGGTGAATAACATTGACGAATATAGCTCTATAATCTCAAGATGGAGATGTTTATTACAGTTCCACATGTTTTTCACAGCCGCTGTATATTTTAAAATATATGAATCATATCACCCGACAGGTGATTGCACTGACAGAAATATGATACTCGTTACTAGTTACATTGCGTCACGCTTTCTGCAGAGAAACTAATATAAGAGTCAGTGGATAGGTCGCAAGTTAAATGTGTGGAGTTTTATCCACTCTCAAGAACATGGTGGTAATTTTATTGAGATGGACGTTGCGACAGCGAATATTTTTCAGGAAACTGTGTTACGCACTCTTTTGTAGGCCTGTGGCCCAATTAAAGCAACCTTACTTTGACCTTCAAAGTTTCCAAGTTTTTCTACGAATTCTTTTTGTGTGAAGTTACACAAAACAGTCCTTGAAAATGCCGTGATTTTCACAGAATCCTTTCAATAACTTAAAGGGTGAGCTTAAAAAAGCGAAAGATATAAAGTGAGCGAGTGCTCCAACTTCTAGAACGTCATAACACGCCCGAGGAGCGTCGTAACACGAACAACCAATCCAATCATATCGACGAAGTCGCCTACGTACTAATAATATCAAAACGGATCTTCAGGAGAAGAATATTGTTTCTCTATTCATTGATTTGTGTACTTATAACTGTAATTTGGCTATAAATGGTCAAATTATAGTAAAATTAGTCGGATATCGAATTCATTCTATTAAGACCGGCAGACAAGTTATATGTATCAATGTCCTCTACACCTAGAGTTTTCGCTGAATAAATATGTATATTACATAGGATTTCAGCTTAGTAACTATTTGACCGAAACGATTCCATTTTCTCAAGAGCTAGACAAACGACTACTATGTTAATTATAATATTTATACTAGATTTATAAAATTGTTTAATGTAAAAATGTGGGAATTATGATCAAACAATTCATTTGGAATTACTAACCTAATAATTATAATTATCTATTTGGTAAATTCTAAATTATAACCTAGATTTGGACGCACAGTTTTTATAATTGATATACACAGTAGTAGGCTCTGCAATACAAATCTTTCGATTAAAATCTATTTTTGACATTCGTTGTCTGGAGTTTTTGTCAAAAACCTGATATTGATCTAGAGATATTTGATAAAGATCTGTTAATAATTTCGGCCGTACCTAAATCTGATGCAATGTAATATGGACGTCAAACAATGACTCGACTTATTATTAGGAAATTACGTATTTTCATCACCAATCACAACGTCTGATATCACCAGTATTTGCATGTTTATCAAACAAAGAAATATATGACGTGTAGAGCTTTCTTGAACTTGTAACCACATGACATGTAGTATATGAGCGAGGTTGAAGCAGCTAATACAAGTGTTGATCCTTGGATCCATCTCATGGCTTTTCTCCAACAAGGTTGAGGTCAGCACTATTAAGTTATTTATATATTTTATCCTTCAATGTTTTGCTGCTCTCATCTCTCATGGTGATTTTTCTTGAGTTCTATCTCGATTAAATGAGAAAATACCACAATGTACGCATGTGGCATTTTCTTGTACGATTCAATTCTTTTAAGGTAAAGAGTTTGTGAATAGAATAAGTGTTTGTTATAAGTAATGGTATTTTTTTTAAATAATATCACGATGTATAGTGGTAATAAAAATGTTTGGTTGTATAAAACTATTGATAATAACTACGCAATAATGTTACATGACTTCTTGAAAACAGGGTTAAGCAACTCTATTCTTCAATTGAAAAACATAAGATCTCTTCCCATTCAAAGTATTCAAACAAAACAATCTTTTGTTAAAGTTTTAATGTTGTTTTTCAAGTTACCTAAGTCAAAAGGTAGAGTTCATTTCAAACTAAGGTTTCTCGGTCGCGGCTAAGGTTTCGTGTCCATTTTGTGGCTATGTAAGCTACGTTACTACTTCCATGCACTCGCACGCATTCAACTTAATTAGAAGGGTCAACGGTGCCATTAGTGATGCATCATGTGTTGTCAGAAACGTTAAAAAATACTGCGCCCTGAGTTGTATTGATTTTAGGCGTACACTGTACGATATTGAGGTATATTTCTAGAATGGTCCCCCGTTTTGTCGGAAGAACAAATCCGCTGACTCGACGGACGCTACTTCCGTATCTACAAATCTTCTACAACAATAACTGAAAGCTTTGTGTAGCTTTCAAACTGAATTAAAGCCCAGACATTCCAGTTGATTCATAAATAATGTAAAGTAAAAGCATCTCGCATAGATAAAATTAGAGGGGTGACGAACTTCATTGCGATGGCGTATCTTAGGAGCCCTTCCGCTTATAGATTTTTCGAGAAGCGTGAGACGAACAGCAGCTGATATGTTCCAAATACTTTCGGCTCTAAAACTGCGGAAACCAGAGCTAACAACCAATCGGTTTCTTGCGTCGAAAACGTAAACAAACAGCGGCGTGCGTCCGTACGATGTTCCCAAGTATTGGAGATGTATAGGTACATAGCTATGTACGTAGGTGCGTCGCGCGTACTACGCCGGGCATGGTTATGTTTATGTACATATAATTGCGGAGCCCGCCGCTCGAGGGGTGAACAGCGCTTGGCGCATGCGATCTCGCTTGCCGAGGGGTAGGCAGGATTACCTTCCTTGAGATTACGAGAAATATGCCCCCTTACACGGCTACAGAAATCAATAGTTTTCCTTAATCAGCACTTGGTACAAGCTTCCTTTTTCGCTCAAATGTTTGTGTTTGGGGGCAAGATTTTGGAAAATATTTTATGATTGGAATTAAGTGGTTTTTTTTCATTATTTCGTACATTCGCAATTGAAATTGAAAACAAAATTTAGTAAAATAATGAATAAGTAAAATATAAAAATATCATAGAATTAGTAGATGATTGCTTCTAATAAGAAAATTAATTACCTACCCACTTGAAAGTATTCTTGATTTGAAAGAAACTTATGTAGGTAGAAACTTAATTAGTTCTCCTGGAATAGTACCAATAAATGTCTAAAAACAACAAAATACTGATACTAAATCTGTGAGAAGATTTCATAACAACATTATAAGAATATTAGTTGAGTCACACAGTACTTGGTGCAATAGACTCCAAGACCTTGCATTGACCCAGTGAGGTCATTGATTCACTTGTAAACCAATTTATGGTCACAGCATACATGAATCTTAAATTCTTTATTATGTTATTGTGTGCTAAAAGTTACCTATGTATTTTTCTAGAATAACTCCCAAAGTCTACAAATTAAGAATTAAGTTTAATTACCTATGTCTAGATATATTTATATTTCCAGACTTAGGCATACTGATCTACACTTCTATCAAGAAACTTGCCTATGTTTATATTTTTTTATCTACCTACAAAAAAAACATAAACAAAAAATATGAAAATTGCAAATCATACTTTACTCACAAGATGAAGATTAATAATATTCTAAAATTATGAATATAAAATCTCATCATGTTGTGTCAGTTATTTAAAAAAATGTCCATTGACTGCAGCTCAGGTCATTGACCTCTCACCTCAATGGCACAACATGCAAACATGACATGTATGAATTATAAAATGTTACTTATTTTCAACCAAGGGGTATTTTTACATAAAAGAAAGAACCAGTATACATTATCAACATATATGGGGTTCCTATTCATTTCATTGTTGCAATTTTACTTATCAGAAACCAATAGGAATCAATGTAAACAGGAATTCAAAAAAAGAATAGCAGTTCAAATATTAAAAAAAAGAACTGGCATAGTTCATTAACCAGAGACTAGCTTTTTTTTTAATTTGGAAAAAAGCTTCAAGAGTCAAGTCACTCAAGATCAATAATGTAACTCTACCTTGAACTTTGAAGAGGGAAAGTGAAAAGGCCATTACTATGGAT
Source organism: Spodoptera frugiperda (assembly GCF_023101765.2). Classification (NCBI taxonomy): domain Eukaryota; kingdom Metazoa; phylum Arthropoda; class Insecta; order Lepidoptera; family Noctuidae; genus Spodoptera; species Spodoptera frugiperda. The sequence goes on from NC_064218.1 coordinate 9,246,384, forward strand.
TCTATACAACCCTTGATTTCACTTAACAACAATAATGAAGGAGCTTTTTAATTATCGATTAATTAATCACATCTTAAATGTTAACTAGAAACTAAGGTCAAAACAATGTTATTGCATTTACTTCATAAACAATAACATTTATTTTTATTTATACATTTTCTACTACAGACCTTTGCTTCCAGAGTCACCTCCTTGGCTTGGCTGTTTGCCTTTGCAGAGTTTTTAAGCTACAATATCTTCAAAACGTTATTCTTACCCTATTATTGTATTTATTATGAAATAAAAAAAAATGGAAGGCATCAATTACCATTTTCATATGTACATAAAAAATGTATTTTTTGTATAATGGTACACCCGGCACGGAGTCCCAATGTAATTAAATATTAATCGTCAGCAGCGTATCCCAGGACCTTACAATGGAAATGCACAGAGATATAAAATGATTCATCGCGGTACCTACCGATACTTACCAAAATATCTTCGGCCCTTGGGGGAGAACTGCTGAATCACTAGTAAACATGCATACTACGCATTAAGGTGTACACGCTAAACATTGTCCATTTAAAACTTATTTGTCCCGTCAAAGATAATTATTCACGAAAATATTTTCTACAATGCAGGTAGATTGCACAAAGATAGCTTTTACAACGCCAATCAATATTTTAGCATAGAACATTGATTCTGATAATTTTATTGCACTAGTTTTAAATACTGCTGAGCATTACAATCGCTTTTATTTCGCAATTATCGTTTATATTTATTTATTATCATAAAATAACACCGTAAAAACATCAGCGGTGAATGAACGATCAATTGATTTAAAAAAGATAACTCACTTGTTTATGGAAAGTTGACAACAGTAGAGATGTCCCTAAATCATAGACATTGATTTTATAATCGACTATTAAGTTTTCCCAATCGGATAATTTACTTTGACTGAGGTATTTTACTCTATTTATATCTTACTGTTAAATGAAAATTTTAAGAAAATTTATAAATTCATTGACTCAATAAAATTGGTACCTAAAATGACATCAATCAGTTGATTTAGTAATGTTACTAAAAAGTATCAACCGTTGCGGCCAGTGTGAATATATGACAGATAGTGTCACATTTTCGCGCCAAATGGAAAGTAACCTATTGTGTGAACGCCGTCATTGTTTAGTGTTTACAAAATAATTGAAAAACTTGGTTTAGTTCAGTGAAAAGTGTAAAAAGAACAAAATGTCGACTCCATCTAAACGGCCGTCTTCACAGGCATCGTCGGATGCTTCAACACCATCGCGAAGAACACGATCGTCGCAACAACTTGTTGTACCTGAAACTCCACAGCGTTCTACCGGCACTCCTTCTAAAAGTACGCTTTAGTGTTATACAAAATATATACAAGTGTTTAATTATTGATATTCAAATCTTAATTTACTACTTGAAACGACTGTATTGTATTTACTGTTTCAATATTTTGTCTACTTCCATAGTTTCATTTTTCAATCTTCAAACTTTCGCATTACATTCTATGTTACTTATAACTTGTATAAATACAATAAAACTATTATTCACTTCCAGATGGCACCCCTGGTACTCCACGAGGAACTCCTCAAACTCCTGGTACTCCTAGAAGGTCACCGCGCACTCCTGGTGGCCTGGCACCGGGTGCATCACCAGCCCGTACCATGGCATCCAGTCCAGTTGGTAAGCACTAAGTTATACCTATTGTTAACAAATTAGAATCTTATTATACAAAATATGTATGTCTTTTTCTAAATATAATAAGCAGACGCCTGCAGTCAACACAAAAAGAGGATACCCACTGTTTCTTAAACCATAATATTCAACAAACAATGTGCTTTATGGGTTTTAGTATTCAAATAAAACTTGTTTCTCACCAATAACCCATAGCTGTATAATAATCTACTGAAGAAAACACTAATACTAGCTCCATTTTGTCTACTTCACATTCGTCAGGAGATATTATTTCAAAATCTCTAAGTTTATAATCTTCATATTTCCAGGCACAGACATAGACATGAGTTCTCCACTTAACTATGGCACACCAAGTTCTCTCAGCACTCCTCGCTCCAATTTGCGAGGAGCCATGACTCCTGCCAGGCAGAGAGCTGATCTGAAGAGTGGACAGCATGGTCGAAGTGTGCCAGCCCCCACACCTACTAGGAGGGTAAGTCACCTACTGATTATGTCTGCTATGATTAGGATAAATTGGGAAAAAGAGGATAGTATGTGTGAGGTAATGTGAACAATTCTGATAAAGGAGGCTCGAACCAGACTTTTCACAGACCACAAGGACTTGAGATAAAGGTGGAAAGAATATTAATGTTATTGTATGTTGAAGCTGAAGCAATATTATAATTTATATCAGTGAGATTTGAATAGCCATCATTATATGCAACAGCTTTTTTCTCTCTCATCATAACTCTCATATTATTATTATCATCTCATTAATGAAATCTAAACGAGAGCACGATCGGCGGCGCTCTGATAGATTAGCTCATTCGCGCCGGCCAATCCAATTGTCTAATGTACACTGATTTTCATTCAACTTACAAGTACCAGTAGTGTTGTCTTTCAATTGAAATATTAATATTACTACATACTACTGGTTGTATTAAACTCCTCCAAAGATTGACCAGTTGAACATTTTTAACACATCAATCAATCTTCTAGAAGCGAAAAATAAAACATCCAATTTCATAAAGCGTGTATGTAATCAGTTTCAGTATTGCACTAACAAGTACATACACTTTTGACATCTTTATAGAACATGAAATAGGAAAGTTAGTTACATTAGCTTATTCAGCATATAAATTATGAACCAAGGTTACAAGTACATAATATAATATTCACGGTTTACTTATCAATTTGTGATGTATGTTGGTGAAGAGGTCTAGTAGAGGCATTTTGAGCCACTTCGCCACCCAATAGAATGCGGGCATCAGCACACTTAGCTTCAGACATAGTATAATTGCATTGTTCATATTATAATCACTGATGTTTGACATCTCCGTGAACATCTTTCTGAAGTCTTCTGTTGATGCTCTTTCTTCTTTCTGTAAGGGAAAGAAGACATTTAATTGACTGCATTCTACTGTGAAATCTAGTATAGGTTACAGTTTACATGGCACTAGCACTTTTGTAAAGGTATATGCATGCATTTGACCACCAGCTCGCCTGGTGGTAAGCGATGATGTGGCCGACGATGCAGCACGCCTACCTATGAGCAACCTGTTCACTCGGAAGCATTGTCCCAACACAGGAATCCTTAAGCTTTTTACCTTCGGAAGGATTTTCGTTCTCTGTATTAAATTGTAGATAAATATCTCCATTCTCCAATCTTTTTGCATATTCTATTTATTGTATACTTCATGTTTTTCTACTAACTACTGGGTTTGTATCACACGAAAAAGAAGTGAGCGCATTGACCACCAAAGCCCAAATTGGAGTGACACTAGTTATTTAAGCTTAGGACATGATCTTCGAAATTCCTTTCATCATACCTTAGCGAAATCAACATTGAAGGCGCAAGCACGGCATAGCGGACACACGATGTAGTCCGGCTTGTCCCGAATACGCCAGTACTGGTTGAGGCACTTCTCGCAGAACCTGTGGCCGCATGTCAGTACCGCAGGGTCCAGCAACGAAGACAGGCAGATCCTACAACTGCTTATAATAGAAGATGCTTTCGCTTCCAAACTTGTAGCAGACTTGAACTCACATTTCGATATGTGGTTAGATACACGCGGCTTTATCAACAAGTCACATTTCGAATCGCGCATCTTTTTATAGAATTTTTTTATTTAGATTTTTTCTTTTATCATATTTTTTTGCATTTTTTCATGACATTTTTTTTTTGGGGTTTTTTAATGAAAATTGTCAGTTTGACAGTGTTTTTATTTCGTTTTGCGTATCAGTAATTGGGTGCTAAAGAGTATTTATTTGCTAGTTGTAGAAAAAGTTATGTAACTTACACCTACAAATCTTTCTAAAATAATTTTTTGTATAGATTTCAATTACGGCTATCAATCGTTACAGGCAGTAGGTTCAATCATTCCTTCAACTTTTGCTTGGCTTACTGCAAGCCTGGCTGGGCATTGAGTATTCGGCAGTACTTAGACGTCTTCTGACTGACTACCATCTTCCTCAGGTCGATGACGCTGGAGCAGAGGTCCCATCAAGTGAGCCACAACTAGTAGTATGGGGAACAGACGTGGCCATTGCCGAATGCCGAGACAAGTTCATCAAATTCATACAAAGATTCGTCGAACCCACCGCTGTCACCAATGAGCCGCTGTACGAACAGAAACTGGAAGAAATCAACACATTGGAGGAGCCATTCTTAGACGTCGACTGTGAACATATCAAAGCATTTGATGCTAAACTACATCGACAACTTGTGTGCTACCCACAAGAGGTAAGATATTCAATAGGCTTTTGTTAAGTTCCTAAAGTCATACTGAAGTTGCTCTTACTCTCTCTCTCTATCATCTTCCAACAATCATTTAAATTCATGTACACAGACCTAATACCAAAGTATGAGTATCACCTAAATGGAGATTCGAATCACACAAATATTGTAAAACTGTTTCTATACTAATATTATAAAGCTGAAGTGTTTGTTTGGTGAACGCACTAATCTCTGAAACTACTGGTTCGATTTGAAAAATTCTTTATCGAGGTAGGCTTTAGGGTATAAAACATCACGCTATTTTCAATAGAAGTCAAGCAGAGTGGGTGAAACCACGCGAAAGTAGCTAGTAAGTAATATATTAGCTTCTCAATTCGTGGGTTAAGAACTAGAGTAGCGTAAGGGCAAAAACTCAAAAAATTTTTTTTTTCACCATTCGCTTTTTCAATCCCCATATTTGTATGTGCCGAAAAACTGGAACGATGTAGTGTGTAGATTGCTTAGTACAATAATAACGCATAAGAAAAAAAGAAGTTTGTTTATTGCCAAAAGGAAGTATTTCTACTTACAATAATCTTGACATTATTTTGTCAATAAAATTATGAGCACAACAATCGTAACTCGACTTACGAGCGGATAGGACACCGAATTATGATTTTGTAGCCTTAATTTTTTCGTGCCGAATAAACGTAAGGAGCCGTTACTGCTTATGGGTCCTTGTTTCGTACGGTTCTGTAATTTTTCTCCGTGCCAAAAAAACGTAAGGGTGGGTTACGCTACTATGGCACTAAATAATTAAAGTAATGCAGTCCGTTATTATGACGTATGTCAACCAGTTTTAGAAAAATATATATTTTTTTTTTAAATTTAACAATTTTTTTACCATAAATTTACAGTATTCTGTAGCCAATAAATAAAGCTTTATTTTAAGTAAAAACCAGATATACAGATACTATAGATTTTGCCATAAAAGACCTACAAGTTGACGGTAGGTAAATTTGAGTTGTTTTTCGGCTCTCCTGAGAAGTTGTCATTTTGCCCTTACGCTACTCTAGTTCTTAACCCACGAATTATGGTCTTATATGTCGTGTCCCCGTGTGTAGGTGGTACCAGCGTTCGATGCGGCGGTGAACGAGTTGTTCTTCGAGCGCTACCCGGCCGCTGTACTAGAGCATCAGATACAGGTGCGGCCATACAACGCGCCGCAACGACACATGCGTGACTTGAACCCTGAAGGTAAGTCACATTTTTTTATGGTATAAGTCGGTAAACGAGCAGTCGGATCACTTGATGGTATGGTAATAATGTATCACCTATGGACACCCGAAACACCAGAGGCGTTAAAGGTGTGATGTCTTTTAGGAGTTAGGAATTTAAGCCGGTAACTTCACTCACACAACGCAAGCATTGTTTCACGTCGGCTTTCAGTGAGGCCGTGTTTAACACTCAGGTTTTTATGGGAGTGGAACTCATTGCATTTGCCATTGCATTGAAAATAGGTCGATAATAATCCAAACATACTAACCAACCTCTATCTACATCTTACAGACATAGACCAGCTGGTGACGCTATCAGGCATGGTGATCCGTACGTCGAGCATAGTCCCGGAGATGCGCGAGGCGTACTTCCGCTGCGCGGTGTGCGGCGCGGCGGCCAGCGCGGAGCTGGAGCGGGGCCGCGTGCCCGAGCCCGCGCACTGCGCCCACTGCAACACGGCGCACTCCTACACGCTCATACACAACCGCTCGCACTTCAGCGACAAACAGCTTGTTAAGCTGCAGGAGTCGCCCGGTAAGTGCATTTTACTTTTTTTGTATTTTATGACATCGCATTCCTTGTGCATATAGTTTTCACTACGGACTGAAATTTAGAAAACAGGAAATCTAATTATAATTTTCCCAACTCGGAAATAAAACCTGAGATTGTTTATTCAGTAATTACACTTACGTTCTACAAGCCAGTCATTAACTTATAAAATTAAGATACAGCAATATTGGATTGCTAATAAAACTATAACCTGAGTTGAATACAGCTATGTACCACAACAATAAATAACCATCCATAACGAATCCCCCCCAGACGACATGCCGGCGGGCCGTACCCCGGCGACGGTGAGCGTCCTAGCGCACGGCGCGCTGGTGGAGGCGGTGGCGGCGGGCGAGCGGGTCAGCGTCACCGGCGTGTTCCGCGCCGCGCCCGCCACCGTCCACCCGCGGAAGGCCACGCTCAAGGCGCTGCATCGCACGCATGTAGACGCGCTGCACTACCGCAAGGTGCACAGCGATCGCTTGCTCGAGACTGAGGAGGGGTGAGTGTTGACTTATTCTTAATATATACCGTATGGATAAGACTCTTATACAATTTTTTTCTACCATATTTATTATCGTCTATACTGACAATGTGCAAAAAAATGAGCCAAAATGGCCCAGTAGTTAAGCCAAAAATTGCATTTTTCTTTTTGAGCAAATGTAACCACTCTTTGTAAACACGACACGGGTCAATGACTGCACTACGACGCGACGTTGCCGCTCTTCTGTTTTGGTTCGCAAAATGGGAAAAGAATTGGTAGCTATTATACCAATTCTTATAACCTAACTAGACCCAAAATAAGATTATACGTGCATCATCGTCCACCAATCCGTATTTTATACGAAATAATCGCAATAAATCTTTAATTAACATTGTAGGTACCAAATTAAGTTCTTTACTCCATTTAATTTGAAAATAAGAAAACGCATTTCATAACCTGTGTGCACACAACCTGCAACTACAACTAGTTACAATACTTTTATTATGACAAGAACGAATAAAATTACCTTTTTGGGTTACGCCTAATCCGGGCAAACACACACACACACATCCGTCTTTAAAATGTTTTCTTTAAACGACAACGTGGATTTCTCACGTATTTAATTCATTAAATACCACAAGCACAGAGTTTACTGCCACAAATTTTCATAATAATAATTAATTTACAGTTACAATCACAATTTAAGTATTTACTTGCACTCAGAAAACAAATCATAACAAAATTCCGCGTAAAGCTCAAGTTTAAACTGTTTTGTTTTCAAACAAACTACGAAGTAGTTCCTACACCAACCACACGGCAGCACACGAATATCGATGATGTACTTACTAGTTCGGCATTTTTCCATAGATGGCACTTTTACCAATTCTCCAAATTATTAATCAAAATTAACTAAATTATGAATTTCTGTATGTTTGACATTCGTAACGAATTAATGAGTCAAAGTACGTATTTATTTACGTTTCTAACTAAGCTTTTATAGTATAAACTGTTTTGTTTTCAAACAAACTACGAAGTAGTTCCTACACCAACCTCACGGCAGCCCACGAATATCGATGATGTACTTACTAGTTTGGCATTTTTTCCATAGATGGCACTTTTATCAATTCTCCAAATTATTAATCAAAATTAACTAAATTATGAATTTCTGTATGATGTTTGACATTCGTATCGAATTAATGAGTCAAAGTACGTATTTATTTACGTTTCTAACTAAGCTTTTATAGTATAAACTGTTTTGTTTTCAAACAAACTACGAAGTAGTTCTTACACCAACCTCACGGCAGCACACGAATATCGATGATGTACTTACTAGTTTGGCATTTTTTCCATAGATGGCACTTTTATCAATTCTCCAAATTATTAATCAAAATTAACTAAATTATGAATTTCTGTATGATGTTTGACATTCGTATCGAATTAATGAGTCAAAGTACGTATTTATTTACGTTTCTAACTAAGCTGAATATGACACATGTAAGAAAGAGAAGATAGCGATAGTGCGAATATCGTCTAGTTGACTCGCACTCGTTGTCAGTAAATAATGAAGCGAAGTAGTCAGTTTTAATACCCTTATTCATCATCGGTAATTCAAAATATTATTGCAACCAAATATCGGGTAGATAATAGTTATCAAGAGTAGCCACAACGGCAAATAACACCCATGTCTACCTACTTGTAACTCATTCGGCGTTGAGGCTAGGGTTGCCAACTTCTTAACTTAGGAAAAAAATGTATGAGAAAAAAAGGGATTTTTCAAATTTGATGTTTTTAGTGCTTTAAAAACTTTTTTGTGTGTTAACAATTTTTTGTTATCTTTATCACAGTAAATGAATTGTGATAGGTTTACGTTTATTTATTTTTTTGTATCCTAGAATGTAAGTGTTTTGGCTCCCGCTGTAAACTTTCATTTTGATGTTAATAAAAATAAATAAAACTTGTTTGATAATCAACATTTAAATTGAAAAAAATAAACAAATCGTTTTTAATTAAACTTTTGTCTACCTGCTGCCTACTTTAGAATTATGTCTGCACAACTTTTTTAGTGAAAGCTGACTATTCACTCGCTATCGACAAAATTGTACAGAAATGAAATGAAGTGGGTTTTGTTTTATTTCATTTATAGCAAGTGAATTGAGTGATATTTGTATAAATGTCACAGTCTAATATCATTCTCAGTCATTCTAATATTTCGTTTAATGATTATAAACTATTAATGCTAAAGAAGAAAAAAACTTTAAGTAAACATAATGTGTATTTTGTTTATGCATCACAGTAAAGGTTGAAAATAAAGTATTTTTGCAAACTTTATTTAAATGTAAACGCATAAAGTATAATTACCAAAAACAAAGTAAGATACGTTACGTTATTAGAAAGTATGGTAGGCAACCCTAGTTGCGGCGGTTGTTCCTTGGCGACGCCGCCGCGCCGGCGCCAATTGATGAAACGAACGTTCGTTTTCCGACCTATCCCATAAAAAATTGCGAATATTTATTTTTCAAAGATCTTTAATAAATTAGTAATAATTTTACGTAAATAAATAGAAGTATTAACATCAGAGAAACAAAACTGATAGGTAGTAGATACATTGGCCAGCAGATCAACCTACTCCAATATGTCAAATGGATTTTCGACTTTATGTCAATACAATAAAGTTGAAAATGTAACAGAGAAAAGGATTAGTAGAAGCGCTGTGCGGTCGGTTTCTTTTGACGGCTTTTCGCGGAAGACAAGCGGCGCGCGCGGCGGCATCGTAAAAGGGGTATGTACCCTTTCGGTACGCCGCGTTTGTTTTGAGTAAAGCCGCCACGCCGGCGCCGTGAGCTTTTGGCACGCGCCGATTCATCAGTTCACTGCTAGCCTTCCGGGATAGTGTGTGTGCTTTTCGCAACCTTCGGTGGATTACGCGCGCGTTGTGTTCAACTGTTGTTATTAGTTTATTTTACTTTTTAGTGTGTGTGTGTGTGTGTTGTGCCGAAATGCCGCGACATTATTACAGTGCTGCAGAGTACACGGACATGATTTTGATGTACGGTGAATGTCATCAGAATGCAGCGTTGACTCTGCGGACTTATCGAGAGAGATACGGAGCATCTCGTCACTGCCCGACTGATGTTCGTACAATTATTAGTGCTGTACAAAGACTTAGAGACAATCAGCCGCTGATGCCTAATACCCATGATGGAGTTGCTGGACAGCAAACTTCATCGAACTTGGAACAAAGGGTTTTAACCCATTTTCGTAATAACCCAACCTGCAGTCTTAGGCAAGCAGGGCGTACGTTTCACGTGCACCATCGGACGATACACCGAATCCTCAAAAAGGACAAAGTACGTCCGTACAAGTACTGTAAGGTGCAGGCGCTGCTGCCACGTGACAAGCCCGTGAGAGAAATGTATTGTCGCTGGGTGTTAGACCGGATTGCTCAAGACCAACATTTCGTGAGAAATGTGTTTTGGACAGACGAAAGCACATTTACTCGAAACGGCATGTGGAACCGACAGACCATGCGACACTGGAGCCATACCAATCCCCACTTAATAAGGGAATCAGCGCATCAGTACCGGTTTTCCGTAAATGTTTGGGCCGGCATTCACGGAGAAAACATAGTGGGTCCGTTCTTCATTGACGGAAATCTGAATGCTCAGAAGTTCTTAGAACTCTGTGACGGTCCAATTTCTGAGTATTTAGATGGATTGTCTGTGGCAGCAAACTCAAGGGTATGGTTCCAGTTGGACGGAGCTCCTCCACACTCCGTACTCCTTGCAAGAGAGCGGCTGAACATAATGTTTGGTGACCAATGGATTGGGCGCTTTGGTCCCCAAAGATGGCCGGCACGATCACCCGACCTAACACCCCTGGACTTTTTTTTATGGGGATTCATTAAAAATGAAGTATACGCGAGGGTATCAGAAAGCGAAGCTGAGCTCCGAACACGGATTGTCGACGCTTTCGATAAATTAAAAACAATGGCCTTGGATCCTGACCGAAATTTATTGCGCAGGGTTCGACACAATATCGTACGGCGATATAGCTTATGTGTCCAAAACCGTGGTGGACACATTGAACATTTAAAAATTTAACTGGGCCATTGCTTAATTGTGGTGTGTGCAAAGAAAGTGGCGAGAAATCGCATTCGCAAGGGTAGCCTCCAAAGATAATCCATGATCATTCATCACAACAACTCAATAAGCAGAGTGAATGAGCCGGCATGTCATCGTGTGTGTGTGTGTCGCCCGAACGCAGACGCCACGTTGCCGCTCTTCTGGGGTCAAGGTACGTTGATACACGGAGTGTTACACTTCTTTGAATTTATTTTACTATTTGTTTTGTTTGAAAATTTCACTTTTTTAATTTAAGGTTTTTGTTTACATTTTTGTTGGATTGTACTTCTATGTAATAGTTCTACTTTATAGTATAAATTATTGTATAAGAGCGATACACATACTGTATACGAGTATTTTCACTCACACCTTTGTCCAATAAGGGCTGATAGAGGAATACAGACTATGATAGACAAACTACAAAACAGAAAAATATATAATCAGAATCAAGTACTAAGTCTTCAGATTATCATTTAAAATTACAATAACACAATTACTACAGTTATGCATCTGATAGGAAACCTTTTCACTACCGACAAAAAACTGTTGAAGGCAAATTTTGGCTAGTGCCACGCCCGTCAGTTTTGCCAGTGTACAATTTTCTTATCATTCTCGTTTCTCTTCACAGCAAAGAGCACCGCTTCCCACCGGAACGTATAGAAATGTTCAAAGCGTTGGCCGCGCAGCCGGATTGCTACGAGCGACTGGCGCGCGCCATCGCCCCCTCCATCTACGAGAACTTGGACATTAAGAAGGGATGCCTACTGCAGTTGTTGGGAGGGACAAAGAAGAACTTCAATGCCGCTGGACGGACACATTTCAGGTAAGTTTACACAGTGGGCAGAAAAAGAAGAACCACTCATTAAGTACCATCAAGTTGGCATTTTATCACTTTATTTGTAAAAACAATGTAAATGACAAATGTTCTAGGGGATAGGCAGAGGTGCACATTATGGCGTGTAATGCTGCTACACAGTGTACACCCACTTTTCACCATTTGTGTTACAAGTCCCATGTAATAGCCTATTGCCATATATTGGGTCTGTCTCCGTGCTACTACTGAGAAATGTTTGAAAAACCGAAAGAAGCCTAGTAATACTTTGCCCGACAGTCGCACTTGTGACTACTCGACCAACGAGGCAGACAAGTGTTCTTTTATCTCACCTATTTCCTTTACCTGCCCTCAGATCAGAAATAAACATCCTGCTGTGCGGGGACCCGGGTACGAGTAAGTCGCAGCTGCTGCGCTGGGTGCACGGGCTGGTCCCCCGCGCGCAGTACACGTCGGGCCGGGGCTCCTCCGCCGTCGGTCTCACCGCGTACGTCACCAAGGATCCCGATACACGACAACTTGTACTGCAAACGTAAGTAGTATACTACCCTAATGGTTATTTGTTTTTAAAAAGAAACACACATTTTCGTGTCTCTCTGTCTATATCATCAACACATCAACTGTACATATCATAAACTAAAAGTACCAGGCAGGTTTTCTACAGTTTTCACCAAAACATAATAATAAGGAAGATTTAGGTGAACTAAAAAAATCATGGTTTACTCATGTAAATTAATGGAGAAGACTGGGACAGCGTTTGCGCACGCTGCTCATTAGTCCCTCGTATAGTGTGTGTAGTCTACTAGTTACTACTGTTAAAATAAGTTCAATTTACGATCTTATTACCTACCATTTAATTATATTTTCCTTTACAGTGGTGCACTAGTGTTGGCAGACAACGGTATTTGCTGCATCGACGAGTTCGACAAGATGAATGATTCCACACGCAGCGTGTTGCACGAAGTAAGTTAACGTGACTATACATACCATGTCTTATATTATATCCTCTCACATTGTTGCTACCGGCTTCTACCTACCTATTAACTGCACGGTTGGCGCAATGGCTGGGCAACTGGCTGCCGTGCAACGTGTAGCGGGTTCGATTCCTGCACGGAGCAACTCTTTGTGTGATCCACAAATTGTTGTTTCTGGTCTGGGTGTCATATGCATGTGAAATTGTATGTTTGGAAACGCACCTACGACACAGGAGAAAATCCTAATGTGGGGCAAGGTTTTTAAAAAAACAAACCTCGTTGGTTGAGTGACAACAATCGTCGTGTTTATGTATGTCATTCAACTAGAACAGATTTATTTATAGGTATTAACGGTTCACAATCCCTTAGTACGAGTTTGCTTTACGTTGAAACGCACGAGAGCGCGTTCGGCACTCTGATTGGTTAGTTCATTGGCACCGGCCGATCAGATCGCCGAACGCTCTCTGGTTTCGTTTTGGTTCAACTTAAAGCAAACTCGTACTAAGGGTACAGTGTACGCAACTTGGTCGATTGTAACCGTGTGTACTTTACACTTTCCTTTATATTTATTTTCTCATCACCTATCTCTTTATTCATCAGGTAATGGAACAACAAACGCTTTCAATCGCGAAGGCAGGTATCATCTGTCAGTTGAACGCGCGCACGTCGATCCTGGCCGCCGCCAACCCAGCAGAGTCGCAGTGGAACAAAAACAAAACTATCGTGGAGAATGTACAACTACCTCATACACTTATGTCCAGGTTTGTTTACAGTAACCACTAAACTATACATTAATTTTGATATGTCTAACTAATAAAACTAGTTTACTTGTGCCCAAAACCTGCTGATTACATACTTTAACAGATTTCGCAATTGTTCATGGAAAATTATAAGAAAAAATTGAGGGATAGAAAAAGAAATATTTTGTTTATTATTTCTTAATTTCTTATTTCTTTATAGTAATTTCAACTTACAAAGTTAACTCATATTGTTAATTTAATTATTCATTGAGGCTAATGAAATGACTTTCCCAATAGATTCGACCTGATATTCTTGGTACTGGACCCACAAGACGAGGTGTTCGACCGGCGTCTAGCCTCACATCTCGTGTCGCTCTACTATAAAGACTTCACAAATTCACAGGAAGGAGACGATAATATTGTAAGTATTAAAACCACTGAATATCTGCACTAGTCAAACGGCTATAAATATGTGTGCTTCATTATAAAGTCATATCGACACTTCTAGTTCATATTGTAGCTAGCTTCTGCCAGCGGCTTCGCCCGATCCCGTAGGGTAAAAAGTCCTATGTTTTATTTCAGACCACAACCTACCCCTGTTCCAAATTTTCATCCAATTCCCTTCAGCCATTTTGACGTGATTTACTAACAAAACGTACGTACATACGTACACATAAACATCTCACAAACATTCGCATTTACAATATTAGTAAGATTCTTGTGTAAAGCTAGCATTACTTATATTATATTTTTGTATTTTGCAGGAAATGTCGTTAATGCGTGACTACATAGCGTTCGCGAAGGAACACGTGCAGCCCACACTCAGCGAGACTGCTCAACAGAGGCTCATCGACGCCTACGTTGATATGAGGTAACATTTTCACAAATAAATATTATTGCTTTTATGGAATAGGGCGACAAACTATCGCTGTCCGCACAGATGACCTGATCTGATTGACGATTAAAGGACTGAGGAATTAGAGATGGAGGGCCTTTGAAAAGAAACTGAAGATTCGGTTTGTTTTGACAGATTAGTCTCGTATCGAGTCGCATTTGAACTTTTAACGTTTTGTAAATAATGTTAAAAGTCTGTGAAGTCCTTTATAATCTAAGTTTTAACGTTTATCATCGTTTTCTCAGACGTGTGGGCAGTGGTCGCGGCCAGATCTCCGCCTACCCACGACAGTTGGAGTCTCTGATCCGACTCGCTGAGGCACACGCGAGGCTGCGGCTGTCTCCCGTCGTCGAGATACTAGATGTCGATGAAGCTACCAGGTAAATCTCTATACTTACACATTTTCACGGATAGAAAATCTCTTCACTAAGTTTAAAGTGTAGGAACTTACAAATAATAATGTATAATTTAATACTCCATAGGAAAATGTCTACATAATACATAATATTATCAATGTGACACCAACATTTCAGTACGATTCCCGTGGTGTAATAGAACTTTACTATATCTTAACCAAGTTAAACAGTCTCAATAATGTGTATGATGCTCAAAACGAAAATAAACCTTCCTTTATTTATATGAAACACGAAAACGAGCAATCGCCGCCGCACTTGAAACACCAGAGGCGTTACAAGTGCGTTGCCGGCTTTTTGGGGATTAGGAATCTAAGGGTTGTTGTTCGGGAATTGGGAAAGGGGAAATTGGGCCTCCGGTAACCTCGCTCACACAACGTTGTTTCACGTCGGTTTTCTGTGAGGCCGTGGTATCATTCCGGTGTCGAGCCGGCCCATTCGTGCCGAAGCATGGCTCTCCCACACTTAAATTTCGCATTTCTTTCAGATTACATCGTGAAGCCCTAAAACAGTCGGCGACGGACCCGGCGTCGGGTCGTATCGACGTGGGTATCCTTACAACCGGGCTGGGCGCGGCGGCGCGCAGACGTCGCGCGGAGTTGGTGACGGCGCTCAAACAGCTCATTCAACCGTACTCCAAGCCACACACTATCACACACTCCAAGTTACTACAGGAAATCAACGCTAATTCACAAGTTGTAAGTGAAGTTTATAATTAGTATTTTGTACATATACTATCAACGCAGCTCTTACTGATATATTCTGTGATGTTTCTATTAAATCATCAATAAATAGTCTTAGAAATAGTCACTTACCACCAAACCAAATGACTTATCGGCCTATGATTTTTTAAACGATTTTATTTAGTTAGACTTGCTTGTTTGTTTGGATTTTCATCAAAGCTTGCAAGCAACCTTAAAGCGTACTAAATAAGGTTCAATTTTGAATAACGATATAAAGATCATTGTAATTTTGTTAGACAACCCATTTCTTTGTAATGTTTGTTCGTGTTGTACTGTATATGATGCAATGCAACGGCACGCCTTTTATCCCCGAAGACCCCCTAGACAGAGGTGCTCATTACCGCACGTAATGCCGCTATACAATGTTAAAAGTCCCATGTAATAGGCAACTGTACTGTGTATATAGCTAAAAATCTTCATTTCTTTACAGACGGTGTCTCGAGAGCAGTTAGACGAGGCGTTGCGTGACCTGCAGGATGAAGGCAAAGTGACCATTGTATCCCACACCCACCTGCGACTGTGTTGATATGAAATACCATGTCTGTGTTGATTTCATTGTTATTTCGTTCCATTTTGTATTCTGTTTCAATATAAGCCATATTTTTTTACATTAACTTTGGTTTTATTTCTAATAATGAGAACTAATGTACCTTAATAACTCATATTTAGTGAGTACAAGGTTTATCAAGGACTTCTCGTTTTCAAAACAACTAAATAATTTTCGGCCTTCCAGTGAACCCTTAGCTCTCTAATCATACTTCGACAAGTTATGTAGTAGATACAGATCACCAACCCGCATTGAGCAAGCGTTGTGATTAATACTCCAACTTTCTCTGTGTGAGAAGAGGCCTTTGGTCAGCAGTGGCCACTAGGCCGCGATGTATGTTTAAAGTAAGCAATATCAGTATTCGTCAATGTAGTTAAGATTTTACAAATGGGGTCTATCCAGGCCAAGTTCACCAGGTCATTTCCACCCTCTCTTAATTAAAAAATATATCATTGTTGGATTATTTTTTAGCTACATCCTCAAGATTTTCAACGTAAAATAAATAAAAAAGCAAATTTTCAATAAATTATCTTTATTTACATAATAATTCATTCCGTGTATCAAAAAGCCTGCGGCTAAACAACAATACTCAACGAACTTGCAATACTTTAGACATAGTCAAACAACACCGTCGCGCTTGCAAGACAAACTCCTTCGCAAAATGTTACGTACAGCTTCACATAATTCCGATTAATTCGATGCACTACACCTCTCAATACAAAGCATAATACTCAATCAATATAATGTACAAAAAATAATAATTTCCACGAATTTTGGCAGTCATGTGTTTCAAATAGGGACCCAGCAAAATAGGGTCTATTTTTTAATAAACTGATATCTAATTTTAAGGTCACTTTGACGAAAATACTTAGCAATGAGCCAAATTGATAATTTTGAGCCGTCACACAACATTTTACACGGTCTTAACAAAAATATACAATAGAAAGTCTCTTATTTTGTGATCCCATATCTGTTGGAAGCAGGTACTTGGTAGCTACTGAAGCTATGTATAAAAACTTCTTAGAAGAGGCAATGCCAAACGTAATAGGACAGAGAAATACTTATATTTAGGAAAGAGTTTTAGAGGAAAAATTTTATACTAGCTAAGTAAAATATTTTTTTTTTGAAGACGTAATTTTACTCAATTAGGCATTGGCGTTTGAAAATTCATAGTACCAGAATGACAGTATCAATACTTATAATTAAACTAGGATATTGGTCGTTTTGTAAACTCTGCTGACTAACAGTAACATATAGATATTTCCAAACATAATTAAAACATTAAATTACAGTCAAACTTGAACAAAATCATAGTTTATACCCGTAACCTGTACTACAATATACATAAAACAAACTGAAGGCAATTTTCATGCCGTCAAATAAATAGATTTGATTAATAATTAGCTTTCATCTATCTATTTCGTAAGTAGTTTGTGTATATGTTTTAATTGGTCTGAAAGAAGCGTATTAGTACTCTTAGAAAGGTTCTTTAAGATTCAATTACTTTTAATACTTTAATTCGTACATTACTACGTCGTCCAAGCTGACGACAATCGGCCATTCTTAGGCCTATTCTAGTGTTACCACAAACGTGACAAATATGGACGATTTTAGTCGATTGTAGAAAAATCGACTAAATATAAAACACTCGTAGATCTCTTAAAACAGAACAATATAAACTATTCTCGTTTTATTATAGCGTGGTAATCAATGGAAACATAAGGAGCAGACCATCCTTTGGCGAACCGTTTCTATGGCGTAACTTGAAACTGCTTCAAAGTAATTAGTCACCTTACGAGCCTCCATTGACTACCCATAATGAACACATGCTCAACTCATAAACCAGTACAACATTAACGTGTCGCAGCTATACATAATCGAATGTGCGTAACAATTGTAATATAACTAGGTTTTGTTTATCATCAAGATGTGTGCGCCGTGTCGGACGAGGCGGACGCCTTGTTGGTGGTGGCGACTGTGGTCGAGGGTGCTTCGCCCCCCGGTGGGAGTGCCGGGGTCTCTGTCCCGGGCTCCGCAGGGATCGCCTTGAGCGCGGGTCTAGGGTCATGCTCGTCTGCGCGCGTGCACGCGTCTAATACAAACTTGTTGAATAGTTCAGGCTTGTCTAGGTACACGTGGTGACCAGCACCATTAATTACCTGTGGAAAATAATATAAAACCATTAATATTCGTCGTCAATACTTAACTATTTATGACCGTTAACCTTTCATGACAGGATAATCCACGAAAAAGTAAAAAAAAAAAATAGAATATGAGAAAAATATATGTAAAATACATTCTCAGTAATTCCAAGAACTTTGGAAGTACGCAGGGTCAAGGGTGCACACAATAAGTTTCATCCCACTATTCTATAAACAGTCATTATCATAAATATAATAAACAGGTATCCATGGCCAGTGCTGATTGCTTACCATCAGGTGATCTGATGCTAGTTTGCTCCCTATTCCATAAAAAAAAATTACACTACAAACAAAACATATATTTAACAATAAACTATTCCCATTACCTGTACTGTAGTATTGCTAGGCCCGCGGTGCTCCACCAGCACCTGACCACTGCTGTTGTCGACCCAGGACCGGGACCCGTACAGCACTGTGATGGGCAGGGCGGGGTCCAGCTCGTCCACTCGACGGACCATCGGGTTCTTCGCCCAACCGAACCCAGTCATCAGAGTGTGGAAGGCACTTTCACCACTATGAAGAGACAAAGATTATAAGTTAAAAAATATAGTTAAATAGGGGCAACTACCCAATTGCTAGCACTGCACCAAATTATCAGCACTCTGAATAAATCGACCAATTCTAAGGTTTTCACTTGCTAATTTGGGTTTCCACACTTATAAATAAATAAATGTATGTTTTTGGAATCCTGCTATTGGGAAAATCATACTTTGAGACCTCAAATTGGTGGAAATTATGTAAACAAACATTTGTGTCTTGCAGTTTCTTCTGTTTTTGCCTGTTTCTTGTGATCGCGCGTAAGTTCACGTGTTTACATTTTATGATATATCGTATATTTTACAAATTTAATATTGAAACTACTGATTTCTCTGATATTTGAGATAATATTTGATGACAATCTGAAGAGTAGAATTTGAGGTTCCGGTGATTAATTGGTAAAATACGTAGTGCTGATAAATGGATCGAATATTTTGTAAATTCTAAATTATCAGCACTGGTGCTGATAAATGGAAAAAAGAACATAAATACTAATTTCATATTTTTTAATGTAAATTATGTTTATTTTATGCAAAGAATTAATTTCGTTTTGTAAAAGTAGTTTATACCATCAACATCCAAATGTTAGCATGGTGCTGATAATTAGATCAGAAGCATGCTGATAAATTGGTTTCCCTAGAATTTCATCATCTCTTCTTATTTCTTTTTATTTATTTTTTCTCTTCTTATTTTTTGTTTTATTACCAGTATTATTAGCAGAGATTTTGTAGATGGTATGCAAGCTACGGCAACCTCTATAACGAATAAACAATGTTATAATAATACTGGAGATTGTTTTAGTAGTGCGCAATTGGTATGTCTTGATAATCAACAATATTTACTAACACCAGTCAGATTACAGGACATTTTGATTACTGAAAAAACATCTGAACGAAAAGGTGTTAAAAAAGAGATTAACTTGGAGATCGTACGTAATCGTGCAATAGACCATCGTAATTCGTTATCATGAAATAGACTAAACAATTTAATACGAGAAATGTCAACAAAAGTAGGTATACTTGTGTTTTCATGCGATGGCTAAGTCAATCTATTTTATTTAAAACGTAAAATTAATGTAATATTGATATGATAACAATTTACATTATAACTTACGACAGAAGGTCTCTTAAGTGGAGACTAAATAAAATAACCGACTTGGTATTACATGGATCTCATATTTGTTTACGGTACATAAACTACTTACTACTGATGAGGTGCGGGACTTGGATTTTTTTACAGAATGTTTTTGATGGTATCTCACTTCTTTTTGTAGATTCAATTATTCCATTAAACAATAAAATGTAACTGCATCAATAACTTTGTAATCTTATACATTTATATGGGTTTACAAAGATATTGGTGTGATGAAATTGTAACTGTATCAATAACTTTCTAATCCCATACATTTAGGATTACAAACTTGTTGTATCGAAAAAACTGGACTGAATTTACAAAATATTTGATTTTTCCCTTGATGTAGGTTCTAAATACTAATTTTATGCAAAAATTTTAAGCTTCTATGTCTGTTAGAAGTGCCTTATACTTTTGATGATCTGTCAGTCAGTGACAAAAATTCGAAACTTTGGCGTGTTATAATTCTTAAATTAATGGTTAAAATTTAATGAAAATTCAAATATACTATATTTGTACAATGCCTGCTTAGTATCTGAAAATTCAGGCTTCTTGTTTTATCCACAACGAAGTTATAGGCGGTCGAAATTGGCCTGCATGGTTTCGAGAAAAGGATGGTACGGCCGTGACGCTTTTTTTTTGCTCGACTTATACAGATAAAAGTATTATTAGATTATACGTTATTGTTTTGTTACCTACTTACTAACTATATAAAAAATAATTAAAAACACATTTTAATAATGTAACTATTTTTTTTAATGCAATTCCTAACAGTGATAGTTAGGTGCTGATAATTGGGTTGCTCTATGCTAGTAATTGGTGGAGATGGTGCCAGTAAATGGTGACAGACCCATTTTTTATTCTTACTTGTCTAAATAATCTTGGATAGAGGTAAATCATGTTTTTCTTTTATTATCGTCTTCCTTATTAAATATTATAACTATTAAAATTTGCCTTAACGGACAAAAGCCTTTTTTTCACAATAATAAATTGGCTTAAATTAGGACTAACTCTTAAAGTGCTGATAATTGGGTAGTTTACCCTATAAGATTAGTGGAACCTATTATGGTGGTGGGTCCTAAGTACAAAAAACATTATTGAGGTTATGTGTTTCTACCCCATTCATATTCCGGAACTGCGGACTACCTAGCGGGTTTACCGGGGCTCCGGCTCGAAAAGCAGGAGTAGGAACGGTTTTTAGTCAGTAAGAGGCTGACTCCCTCCTTGGGTGAGGCAAGGGGGAGTGTCAGCTTACTAACATATACAAGTTTAATAAAGTATTAATAAATTAATAACATTAATAACACAACAGTTACATGTGGACAATAATGGATCGTGTATCTTACAATATCATAATAACCATTTCATAACTCACCTAGGCGTCTGTGAGTTACACTGGTAGATATATTCGGGTATAACCCTCTCCGCGTCAGGTACATAGTTGAGGTACTTCCTCGATATGTCAGGCCGGGTCTTGCTGACCAGCCACTTGCCGGCGGGGCCCGCCGCCCTCACTGCCCAGAGAGGGTTCAGTGGCTGCACTGCAGTAGCAATGGCTCGGACCCAGAGCGGCAGCTGCGCCTTCTCGTACGCATTCTGTGGACGCTCAGCGAAGCCCCATGGATCGGCGAGGACTAAGTGACGTACTCTGCAATTTAGGAAATTGGTTGTTTATTATATAATACTTTGATGACTGCTTTGCAGAGCAATCGGCTGTGTCTTAAAGGCATGAAAATTGATATCATGGACTATACATATCGACAGTAAAAATAGATAATTACAATTTAAAGGATTAAATTAGATGACTCGGCAAAACTAGACAATCTAGCTAACCACATATTTAGGGTGCTTTTCCACTAGAGATATGCAATGAAGAGCTATGCTACGAAGTTGTAATAGCTAAGCTGTGAAACTATGTGACAATTTCCACTGATATTAAGCTATGTAGCTGTGCTACGAAGATGCAACGCCGCAAAGTACCTGTGCGAGGAAGATGCGCAACTACACCAATACTCGCATATTACCATATAAAAACATAGCTTAGCTAACTTAGTTTCTACCACTGTTAAGCTACGTGTACCAATGAAAGCACACTTAAAGTAACATTTTTCTAAAACCATTTAATGTTTTATCCCTCACCTCTCCGGGTACTTGATAGCGTATGCCGTGGCGATGTACCCGCCGAGGCTGTGCCCCAGCAGTATGAACTGGCCGAGGTTGACCTCGCGCCGCCACTCCTCCACGGACTCCACCCACTGCGCCTCGGCCTTCTGCGCGTCCGACGCGAACTTAGGACGGGAACTTCGGCCAAAACCTGGTGAATAAATAATATGATAAATATGTTATTGGATATAATTAAATTAAAATATTGGTATCATTGCTTCATCCATAAGAAAAATATTATTAATGTTTAAAAAACAAGTGAGTACTTTCAATTGAAAATAACCACTTTATTAAATATTAGCAAGATATATATTATAGCTTATGAACAATAGGAAAAAAATTGTCGAACGTAGTAACACTTCTGTAGCCTTTTGTAGATTTTTGAAGTCGATATAAAACCATATTTACTCGGCAACAACAATGATAAACATTACAAGTCAATTATAAATAATATTGGCACGTCTTCAATCTAGCTAGACAGCGTAATTACACGTGGAATTAAAAATAGCTACAAATAAACAATATAAGGTTATTTACCTAGTAAATCGATGGCGTACACCGGCCTCGTGGCGGCGAAGGCGTCTAGGTTAGGGCACCAGAGCGCTAGGCCTGCGCCCATCCCATGCAGGAGTACCAGCGGAGTCTTGGGAGACTCCTCGTTCAGTGATATAGTCCATATTTTGTCGCTCTGCCCCACGACACTGCCTATGTCCACGTAGAAACGTTTGTACGCTGTTTTCAAGCCTAGAACAAAATATTACATTACAGTATTTTATATACTAGAGGCCATAATGGTAAATAACATAGGTAATCCAACTGAAGGTAATTATAATTGAAATTATGTTGCATTGCTATTGCATGTTAGCACAAAATTCATGTAAAATAGTATCGCGATTGTTAAAAGACGGCAAAGTTATTCATTAATTTAGTAAAAACATTATTTCTTCCTCTGTACTGTATTATTAATCTAAGATTATCGCAATCGAACCTAACTTGTCTAGCAAATGAAATCACTTTTTTATTATAACTTTCGTGAGACATACTAAATTAATTATTATGCTATGGGCTTGTTCACGTAACTGTTTGACGAGGAACTTAACTAGTTTCAAGCCATGCTTTTTTTTTTTTTTTTTTTTGAGGGGGAAAATCATCCAATGACTTCTCCCGCCTTGGGTGAGACGGGAGGAGTGTCAGACTCTTACTGACTAAAAACCACCCCGTTCCTTCTCCTGCTTTGAGCCGGAGCCCCGGTAACCTTTTACGTTGTCCGCAGCTCCGGATCAGGCATCAGCCCAACTGGGCCCCATCTGTGGTGGTCTGGCTCTTTGAGGCGCGCGCGGAACGCGACGCGCCGTACGCACGGGTCTGGTTGTGGTCGGGCGGCGAGCTATTACTCGCCGTCCGCAGACCCGCACTTACGGTGGCCGGAAATCGTCACGCGATCCCCGACGCCCGGAGTGTCTTCTGCGGCGGCTGGGGCGTGAGGAGGATCGTTCCCTCACGCGCTCCGCCTCCTCCTTAGCTAGCATGACTGCTTCGCAGAAGGAGGAGACGGCGTCCCATTCCCCCTCGCTCCGCACCATGGCCTGAACCAAAGCCGGACGCGAGAGGTCACCGTCGCTGATCACATCCCTGAGGACACGGCGGTGCTCAGCCCATGCAGGGCACACCGCTACTGTATGCTCCACCGTGTCCTCCGGGTGATCCACGCAATGCCGACACCCGGGCGTTTCCTCCCGCCGAATCCGAAACAGGTACCTACCGAAACTTCCGTGTCCGGTAAGCACCTGCGTCAGGCGGTAGGTGAGGACGCCGTGACGCCTCTCTAGCCACTCCTCAAAGAGGGGACTTACCGCTGCTATAACAGCGAGCCCAAGTTTCAAGCCATGCTAGAGGCTCATATTCATGAACAACACTCTGCGACTCACGACATGACGAAGTAGCAGCGCGACTTACGCGTTTTACGTGAGTAAGCCGATAGCATAATAATTAAATGAAATCACTAGATAAATAGGTAAAAAAAACCAGCTGACACGAAATATACCCTCGATAATTTGCGAAGGTGATTAGTATTACAGGATTTAGCTTCCTAATCGCCTGCCAACCTAGTAAGGTCGCTGTATCTACGCATGTACTGATAAAGAGTATCTTATCAACAAATTTATAGTAGGAACATTGATGATATTACAATAACATTGGATATTGAACTTTGCGGATCCGTCAGGTCAGTGCGGAGGACGGATGATTGATTTATTTATCGCCTATGAATCATTTATGCAACAGTCTGTATAGTGTCATAAAAAAATTACTACTGAAGTAGCTGTCTTGGTAGAAATTTGCTAATGTAATGTCTCCGGGTATGATAGATCTTAAACATTTTAAACTGTGATCTCCAATTCGATTATCAAGTGTGGAGAACTGGAGATCTTGGGGAAACTTGTTAAGCAAAGGATGGCCATATTTCATAATTATTATGTTGATATTATGGGCCTTTGTAGGTAATTGGGTTTGTTGTACCGGGCAACAAAAAATTTACGAAAATTTTGGCAATTCACAGACCATTTAAGGACTAGTAGGTCAGTTTATTTACCTCGTAAGGCCATTTTTATGGAATAGGGGACAAGCGATTGATTTATATGGTTTTTTAATAAACTATACACGCTGTTTAATAACTCGTTGTAATTACAGTCGTTAGAAGGTAAAAACCACTTTTAGCTTCACGGAGAAAGCGGTTTCGACATCCGCGGCTGTTCTCTAATCGAACTGTCTCTCGGCTGGTCTAGTTGAAGCTGTTCCGATTTTTTTTATTTAGACTAGACAGTACATTTGAATATTAGCATATAAATAAAGTTCTGTTACTAGTGACCATGTCGGTTTAAAAACTTATGTGTAATGTTATGTCACTATGTACAAAGTCTGTCTAAGCGGCTAGTCACATTTAGATGAGTCACTTCGCTTCAATAATTGCAAAGTCCAACTTAGCACTTAAATGGAAAGTTCAGTTACTGTATAGAATCTAGAATGAGTTTCGCATCGATGATAACAGTACGTACTTGATCGTTATCAGTGTGCACCAACCTTTATCTCGAGGACTACATCCCGGAAAATAATTAACCGATAACGCTATTGCAAGCAGAGCTTTTTCACCTTCGACGTTATTTCTATGTCTATAAGGTTCATATTGGTAAGGAATTAGTCCTTTTATTAGTTCAAAGATTTTCTTTATCTAAAGCATGCACTTATGTTACAATGCTGTTTATTTTTTCAGTTAGCTAATGGCAAAACGCTTTTGGGCTACCAGTTAGATATCATATTATTATTTTTAATTTGAAATCTTGATCACAATTTGTAACTAAACGGTTGGCACTGTAGCTAGACAAGAGTACTGCAGAAAATGTCGTGGGATCGATCCACGCGTTGTTGTTTTGAGTCTAAATGTAATGTCTATACATGGTGTATGCTAGAACGAAATGTATGTTGGTAAATTGATAAACTTAAGACTGTACGGTGGATGCGGTGGTTGTGCAACTGGCTGCCGTGCAATGTGTAGCAGATTCGATCCCCGCACGGAGCAACTCTTTGTGTGATCCACAAATTCACGTGCATGTGAAATTGTAGGTTTGTAAACGCACTCACAGCACAGGAGAAATCCAAGTGTGGGGCAATGATTTTTCCCAAAAAGAAAATGCACCAATGGGACAAGAGAAAATCCTACTGAGGGACAATGTAGGTATAAACTTACTTCTCGTAATCAAACCATCTTGATGATAAATCGAATATCTAGTGTCTATTTATGTCGATGGCCAAACCATGGGCCATCATTCAGTTCAAACCTAACAATAGTTGAATTGTTTAACAAATATTATCAGTAGATTACAGATAGGACATTTTAGATACGCAAGAAGTACGTTCAACTTTATTCTATTATCCAAATGTACTTAGTTTATCTAGATATGCCATTGTAGGTACGAAATGGATGTTGCTCATCAAGATAACTGAACTTCATTGTAATAATCTATGAAGTACTTATAAATACAAAATATAAACCTTAGTACACATTTGCTTTACGTTTAAAGTCGGTCCTCTGATTGGTTGTTTCATTCGAGCCGGCCAATCAGAGCGACGAATGCGCTGTCGTTTCGATTAATTTAAACGTAAATGAAACTCATACTAAGGGTACAGTAATGCATCCAACTCAGTCACTTCACGTCTGTTGAAAACGAGACCTCTTGCTCGTCCACGCTTGTGTACTACAAGAAGATTAACGAAGTGGTATAGTGCACCTAGCTTCACTGACGGACAGAACGACTAACTATTCTTTATTCGTTGACTTTCAAATGTACCTGTTTATGATTTAGTTGAAAAATAAAATGCATTGATTTTAACTTTCAACGTGCTACAAAGGTGAGGACGGTGTCTATACATTTTTTATTAACCTTTAAAAGTTTAACGTGTGGGTGTACACGCCAGCCATAGTTCCATGCGTGTGGGAACTCCCCCCCACAATTATAGAGACATTACCGTGCCGTAATGACTATGTTCCGCCCGTGTTATGCAAGGGGACGGGAGTCGACAATAATTGCTTAGCCATTAATAACATTCGTGTAATATGTTTTCTACTGAAATTGTTGGACATGTTTACTAAATCAGAACTTTGCTGATTTATTTATGCACACCTTGTAAATGCAAGACAGAACCCTTAGTTCGAGTTTGCTTTATGTTTAAAGTAATTGAAATTGCCAGCTCGAATAAACCAACCAATTAGAGTGCCGAACGTGCTCTCCTTTATTTTATTACTTTATCAAACTCATACTAAGGGTACAGTAATCAACATGCAACTCGTTAGTCGAAAATAAGACCGTGATTTTTTTAGTCCATAACTTACATTATAATAAAATAATAGATAATGGAAAAAAAAAGTTTCTTACATGATAATATTTTTTTCTCGACATTTCGTAGCATCGCATCTGACTGACGAGTCCAGCTGAACCAACCTCCGGTCCAACTGCAAAATAACAAAACAAAACATATATTAATACATATAGATACATTAAAAACACATACTGTTATTATTACATTTCCAAATCTAAGTGAAGGGTGATTGTTTCTTGAGCTAACTATCTATTTATATCAAAATCAATAGCTGTACATTAGTCTCGCTAAAACTCGAGAACGGCTGGGCCGTTTCGGCTAATTTTGGTCTTGAATTATTTGCGGAAGTCCACCAGGTCTGAAAGGTGAGAAGAGAATGTTTGAGGCGGTACGAAGTTTGCGAGGTCACCTAGCAGTCTACCTATAAGTAATTAATAATTAATTATTAAGTCTCTGACTGCAATAGAAAACTGTTGAAGGCAAATCCTCCGCTAACGTCGGTCACCGGTGACCACAACGGCGTTTAATGTGTTAATTATCGCAGGAGATTTTATTGCAAATTATCTTTTCAATATACTAAAACAACGCCGAAACATATGTGTTTGTAGTTAGCTCAAAAAACAATATACACAATTCTAAAGGTTTTCACACACATGACACATAATCAATGTAAACAAAAACATATTAAAAATGCAAATAAAAAAAAAATTAATTAGTAACAGTTAAGTAGGTTAGTCTTTTTATTTTTGGATTAGTCCATATTATATAAAGTAAAGTATACATATATAAATTAGTAGTATTTGTTATTTGTTTATTTACTAATAATTACATAGTATGTAAAATCTAAAAGAGCAATTTTAAACAAGTCGTGATATTCGAAAATCACTCTTAGAACAATGACATAAAGTTGTAAATTGCGTAACTAATTGTTATAAAGTAGTTTTAGTAAAGTTTCAGTGTTAAGAAGATAATTAAGGAGTATAAAAATAAAGATTCATTAGCAGAACATGACTATGCAAGAAATGTGTTAGAAGTAAATGAATACCTAAAGGTAAGCGTCTACAGGCCCGCATCGTACACTACGAATTTTAGAAACTCATACAACTACGTCCACTAATCCGCATCGTACGGACACAGTCAATCCGTTTGATGTGATCCGTCCGTTGCATGTGATGCGTATTGCGTATCTGTGGCCGCTTTACCATAAGACGTAATAAGTTAGCAACTATCAGCCTCGTAGATATTGGTACCTGTCTAAGTTTCTATGAAGCAATTATAACATGAATTACGTTACATTATCATCATATAATCTGTGGACCACCACAAAGAATCACACATAACCGCAATTTAATACATACCTAGTTTAAATGATATTTATTTTTGCAAATAAGTTACAAATTAAGACTTTTACAGGTCAATCTCTAAAATAACTAGATGTGACCGGCATTACTCTGAGAACTACGTTAATTTTCAGACTTTAGACGCAGTCAAATACTTTAGTTTTCAAACTATCAATAATATAGCATAGAATCTCGATTTAGAATTTGAATATTAGAATATATTTTACAATTGAACTAATTATCTTAATACATTCTGTAGTTAATATTATGTTATGTAATTTCTACCTCCCCTTTTCGAAGGGAAATAAAAGCCATATATTGAATATAGTTACATAATTCCCTTTGTTTATTAGTGGCCGGTCAAAGTATCGAAGGTCGAATCCAGTTGCCGACCAAGGCCAAGGCGGTTACAGTAATTTGTGAGTCACGGCCCACGGCATACAGTTTACTAATACTCGTTCTATGCCTATTGCCTAGTCATGGCGCAGACTATTATTAGTAACAGAATTACAACTAAATTGAGCTGTAACTATAGCTGATATACTGTATCAGAATTGTAAATCGTTTTAGTATTTTTTTATCAAAAAGGTATGATGAAATATTGTCTCATTTCTATTGATTTTTAAAATTATTGAGTAATGCATGCGATTTGAACATGCCTTGAACATTAGTTTTAATGATTGTTGGAAAATATTTTTAAGTATTTATTTTTATTTATAATATTTTAACTGTTTATTTACAACTTAAAAATACCTTAATGTAATTAGTACATATAAAAAAAATGTATCTTTTAGGCATATCTAATGAAAACGTGTGGCTTAAACAGCAAGGCCACTTTTTGCGATAAACTCTCGAACTACCCAAGACTTCCTATTCAAAAGTAGGTGATTAAACTATTTAGCTTTAAATAGAGCCAGATTAATAATAAAATAAATATTCTTTAGGACACGTCAGTTTATTAAATATTTCTTCGTAATTGTAGAGTGTCCTAATATTATAATTATTCTGTCTAGTAAAGCTAGCCCGAGATTAGTAATATAAAATAAATAAAATATATTGATAAATAGCCGAAAATAAATAAAATAAAGCGTTCAAAACTAAAATCGTGAACATCAACTGGAAATACATCTTACTTCCATATAATGGATATAACAGTTCCAATCCATGTCCTGCTAACTGTACTGAAATTTAAAAAGAAAACAAACCATCGACATTTAATAAAAAAATATAAACCACTAGCCTCCAAGGAGGTTGTTAATAATGCACTCTTGAATAACAGATTAGATAACAAAATCATGCCTGGTAATAAAAAAATATAAACTTTATGGTATATGAATAAAATTGTTGAATGTTCTAGTTGAAATATAACTATGATATGATTAAATATTATCAGTAAATGAAATACTATTGAGTCATGATAGATTGCACATTGATGTGGGTCAACTATGCGTTCAAGCTGTCTGGTACATACACACACACATACACACTACTTCCCTACACAATGGCAATATATTGTGTCAACAGATACATTATTTGACTTCCAATTAAATAGACAATAGAACTTATTTTGACTACAATAGACTCATTCGTTAACTAATTTAATTTAGTTTTAAACCTTGTTTTTGAAGTAAATCGAGTTGAAATGAGAATTTATTTTTGTAAATTGGCTGCAAAAGAGCAGTTTTACATGTCAAACAATATTATATAGAAAAAAATCTAGATGAGTTGGGCATTTCCTAATGGCAGTTCATTGAGAAGAATCTGAGAAGAAATGCCGAAACAAATTCAGATTTCATTGTCTCTAAACATATGTTGCATATGGTTATTGTTAACAATTATATTATATGTTTCATATTTATAATAGATGTTTCCCGCCATTACGAATTTAAAATGTTGGTTCTCATTATTAAAATTCTTGTTTATGACTAAGGATTTTTTTTATTCTTTAGCCAACAAACCAGTTTTTAAGACAATTTTGATCAGTATTACATCATTTTACATATCATCATGACTTGCAAGATTTGGTTAGCAATCTATCTCCTGTTGTTTTTGATTTTTATTTATGTATGATGTTGCTATTTTTATGTTTATTAAGATATCTGTAGAAATAATGTATGGTAATATACACACAGTGTCTGTTAGAACAATATATCATTTAATATTTTAACTATGGGAGACATTTTGCAAAATAAAGCCATTATAAGTACATTCATTCATTTAAATACTTTAATTTTAGACATAAATCAACCAGTAAAACATTCATGTTTTGACTTAACTACTGTATTTTTTAATGTATCTGTTTATAATAAATATGCCATTGTGTAAAGTTTCTTTAAAAAAAAGAACATAGCCGAAAAAAAATAGCACACAAAATAACACAGTTAACATTTAAAAAACTTGCTTATTGTCGAAAACCATTGGTGCTGGCTGAATAGCTTATACTCTGAAATAATACCAACATAATGATGTTATGACAGGTTGATTTTTTTTTTATATTCAGGCAATGGTATTGTTTGTATATGATTATGTAGAAAAAAAGTAAACAATGAAAATTAAGAAGTGAACTGCTAATGAAACTATTTTGTATGAAATATAATTTTAAGAATGAGGTTTTTGGTAATTGTTGTGTATAAATTATTTCACAAAAAACATTGATTATTATAACTATAGTGAAAATATATATTTTTTAAGCTAATGTAGGCATGTTTTATGAAGTTTTATTATAGGATAAGTTAATATTAATGCTAGCTTAGGACTTGATATATTAAGTTTCTTTAAAAAGTCCTGTTGCATAGTGACTAGGTGGTTTTTTACCATATCATCATATCATAGTGTGAGGCAATAAGTATTAGTTGATGCAATACTTTGTAATATCCAAAAGCTATATTTTGTTATGTAAGTATAAAGTCAAAGCATTTATTTCAATTTATCTTTAATTAGGCACTTTTTAAAGTTCAAATTAAATTGTCTGTGAGTCTGTCTGTCAGTGAGGCTAGGTGTTTTTTCCAAAATGTAGTTACAAAATATAGAATGGAATGAATTAATAAATAAAATAATACCAAACCATGATTATTGATTTCTTTTTTTAACTAAAACTGACTACATAATTAAGAATGTTATGATACTACAGTGTTTAGTCCATATTAGTATACCATTAAATAAATAAATATTATAATACTTTATTAAAACACTTTTAATGTTAATGTATAGTTAAAATGGTTTATTAACCATAAACCATTTTAACCATACTTAAATAATATTTGGATATCAAAAGTATTAAAACACAACAATAAGGAAGTAATTAATTATTACCAAAGCTTGGATTATTGAATCAATAGTTTTTAATTATACTGTAATACTGGTAGTTAGTAATGTTAATTTCCTAACAATACTTGATTACTAATTTTACATCTGATAAATACCAAGACAAAAGAGTTTGGATGTGGTATTTTCGAGTGTAGACTGTGTGGTATTTAATGAATGTCTATAACACACTTGAAACTATCGCGAAAATTGCATGTTTTTGTGATTGGGGCTGTAATGAATACTGCAGTGCAATAAATAAATAACACATGTTAAAATCTAATGAAAAAATTACCTTAAGAAGCCAATAATGACATGATAAATGAACGGCATGAGATAGTGGGTCCATATAGAACTACACGGAATGTGAAATCTTGGCATAACAGACGATAGCGACATCAAGAACTCACTGATGAAACCTACAAAAATATCAACTTCTACAGCATGACACTAAATATTGTTGAAGCCGAAGCACAAGCAAGCTCGATACGAAAATTATAAAGCAATTGCGCAATAATAAAATGCCGAAAATACACGAAAAACATAATAAAAATTTAAATTTACTAAATACCTGGATTCCGTAGACTCAAGATTCAATTCACTACCCATTTGGTCACTGGTACTAATTCTTTTAGCACATACCACTTCCGCGTTAATTTAAGATAGTGGTATCGGCACAATTTTTAAGTGAGCATGTTATTTCTCTAAATGCGTAAAACAAAATGCCAAAAAATAAATTGACAACTTGACATTAGAATTTTAAATGTCAAATGTTGAATCATGTCAGTTTGACTTTGACGTTTGAACGCGACCATAACTTGAGTCGCGTTCAAATTCTATAGTTTTACAACCCCTTTGGTAAATCAATGTGTATTACCTATGGATTACCATGGAAACGAATTTATACGAACAATACATTTCAAAATAGAGGATTTAATCAAAACAAAGCACACTCGGTAACAAAATGCAGCTATCAACAGTTCAACCAGTGTTTAAACTGGAATTAAACCATAAAATTACCCCGGATGTGGTGACAATAGCAAAATATGATGGAACGCATCCCTGTCTCACTGCGTCTGCTGGATATGATAAAGTAACCTTCAAGAAATAAACTCCATAAAACAATACCATATACATTTAAAATTTGCGCTAAATATTAATTATCCACAGATCATTATCCATCATCCACATGGAGGAATAGCCAGTGGAAGAGCGCAGAGGTCGCAAGCTCATGGAGAAGTCTCTGAACTGAATCTCAGCCAGGCAGTAATTGCCCTTGCAGCTGGACCTTTGCGCCCTGACACTGGTAGGGATATGCTGCTCATTGGGTCACCTACTCAGATACTAGGTGAGAAATTATTTACAATGTCCATTTTAATTGAAATGTGTTGAAAATCTTGTACAAAATGCAGATCATAACAATATTTCTTTGCAGCATACGATGTCCACGACAATACGGATCTATTTTTCAAAGAGGCACCAGATGGAGTCAATGTGATTACAACTGGATTCTTTGGAAAGCATACCGAGACTTTGGCGATAATCGGCGGCAACAGTTCTGTACAAGCCATTGACTGGGAGGGCAATGAGGTCTTTTGGAATGTCGTCAGTGGGAAAGTTTGTGCAATGATCACTTTCGATTTTGATAAGGATGGGGAAAATGAGGTGGGTTCAGCAAAAGGTGACAAGACATGATCTACGTCTGACTATAGAAATCTCCCAAGGCTTATCTATAAAATAAAATCTTAATTTCTTTTACAGCTTCTCATAGGATGCGACGATTCATTTATTAGAGTTCTAAAAAACAATCAATTTATAGCAGAAATCGCTGAAACTGGGCCCATATTGTGTCTTTCTCCAGTTAACGAAGTCAGGTTCGCATATGGACTAGCCAATGGTACTATTGGCATTTATGAAGAGGGCATTCGACTGTGGCGGGTTAAGGTATTGATGGAAATGGATACCTAAAGGAACATAGAATCCAAAGTGGTTCTTTTAAAATCTTATCTACCCTGAAACATTTCTTGCAGTCAAAACAGAATGCGTTGGCTCTCCAATGGTCAGGAGATACCTTAGCTTGCTGCTGGTCAAATGGGCGTGTGGATTGGCGTGAAGGGACTACCGGCCGAGTGTTACGAAGAGTTCAGATGCGTGCTAATGCAGCAGCCATGTTACTGGCGGACTACCGATCTGTTGGTGCTCCAGATCTTGTCTGTGTGTCTGATAAAGGCGAAGGTAGAATGATTATTTTGCTGAAGTAGTACCTAAGTATTTACCTACGTTTTCTGAATATCTGCTATGATATCTGGCAGTCCTCAGCTCCAGTAGGTGCTTTAACAACTGATCATTAATAACGGATTTTTCAGTATTAGGGTATCCACCTTATCAAGAAAATACTAGCTTCAACGCGGCTACAAAGAACATGCCTTCAGACGAGGACCGATTAGCCATAACGGAGCTATTCAATAAGAAGCAGGCGCTCATGGTAGAGCTGCAACATTACGAGGCCAACGCTGCTAGTGGCAGTGTGAGCCTTGACAATCTAGAACGACCTGCTTCAGCTATGCCTACTAATACGAGACTGCAAGTCGCTATACTTCATTCTCCCGAGGAGGTAATTATACTATTCAGGATCTAAAGTCCATACCATCCATGAGTGTTGTTCAGTAGGCAGTTGATTACTTCTACTACCCTGCGTATGTTTTAGGCTTGCTTACAACTCGCAGTGTCGACTAACAATGAAACAGTTGTTCGTGCAGCACTCGTCTTGGCGGAAGGTATTTTTGAAAGCGGAGAGACGTTCATTCGACACCCTCAGCCTAGTCAACTGAGATCTCTCCTACATGTACCGCTAAGACCACCGCGTGACGTGCCAGTTGATGTCCATATCAAGGTACCTACCTACTTTCGCAAAAGCCATTCTCTAGCTGTGATATACAAAAACCTTCAATATTTTATAAAAATTTTAACTCCACACAGGCTCTCATTGGCTATCCTGACAGTGAACAATTCCACATCTTCGAGTTGACGAAACAGCTGCCAAGATTCGCGATGTATCAGTCGTTCACCAAAGAAGTACGAAACAAAGGGAACAGCTACGTAACATTTCGTATTACAGAGAGAGTGCAGAGAATATGTATTTGGGTGAACCAGAACTTCTTATTAGAAGAAGAATTGAACATTGAGTCGGAAGAAACCAAGGAACTTCATGTAAATCTCCTCTGCATGAGAGACCAGTCTTATTTGTACATGGATTTTGCAGCTGATGGTCAAGTGAAGTTTAGCACCCATGATATAAGACTGGCTGGAGATCTGATACAGAGCTTGGCTGTATATTTGAATTTGACTGACTTGCAGGTATCAGTATTTACTTGAATTTCTTATAAGAAACATGTACAACATTTAGCTTGATCAAGTAGTTATCATTTACACAAACAAACCCATGGTAAATCAAAACATAAACATGTACTTAAATAATTTATTAGACTTAAATCGACTCTGCTTATATTCTACATTGAATAATAATTTCACTGACCATAAAGTTCAACAAAACCTACACATTTGACCGGGTTGAAGAAGAACATGTTGTTGTGTGGAGGTTCCCTCTGGCTGACTGCCTTCACTACTTCTTGGCCAATGACACCACCGATGACCGCAGCAGCTCCAGATACAGTGCCAAACACATCCAGGAGTAATGCATCCACAATAAAGTTAGCAGGAAGAGACAGTTCCTTCACAAGCTCATCTCTCATACGCAATAGAATCTTAGTATCCTCTTTCCTCTTAGCTGGGTCTGGGTTCCTGTTATACTCATCTTTGAAACGCAGCAGAATTTTCATTACAAAGTACGACGGGTCTCCTCGGCGAAGTCTAGAACGGTATTCCGGCTTCATCCAGTCGACAGACAATGCATTTTGTAGTGGAACATAAATTGCTCTCCGTTTTACAGTAATACTGACAGTTTCACGGGCATTCTTCTCAGTTTCATCTGAACTACGTTTTACAGCTTTGTGTTGAACAATTTCTTCAGAGTACTCGTGGTCGACGAGGTCAGCAAACATGTACCCGTACATGCCCCACACATCACCACATAGGAATTTCTTGTTGCTGTCGCGGCAAGCATTGTTTATACGCTCGAGTTGTTCTTGCTTCAGGCCAGTTGCGCACACAATATCATACTCCGCGAAGTAACTGTCAGGGAGATCGTCAACAGACTTGGTCTCCGATGTAATCTCTACCATTGGGTTCAAAGCCCTCGCTCTCGTCAGCGATGCTTCTGCTCTATTCTCTCCGATTTTGTCAGGTGGTGCTAAAAACTGCGAATACAGATCAATTTCTTTCAACTTTTCGTTGTCTAATAAGCATACACTTTTAACACCGGATAGAATAACATTCTTTGCAATTTCAGCACCAAGACCCGCTATCCCGATGATTAAAACTTTTGACGCACGTAGCCTTTTCTGAGATTCCAAGCCCCATAAGCGGATTTGACGGTCGTATTGTTCTGCCTCTGCTTCCGATAATTCAATATCATTATTTTCAACCATTTTTATTTGTTTTGCACGAGTTATTTTCCAACACCCGTTTTCGATAGTTCAACAACTTTGACAACTCCCCCACGCCGGCAGTTAACTGACGCGGCGCCATTTCTTACTATTAAACCATAGAGCTAGAGGTGATACTACGAAAATCGACTAAATTTGTGTTATTCGCCTTAGTACCATAGACAAGTATTGGTGGGATTTTCAAATTAAAACTGTTTCAGTCAGTAGCACAATTTCCCGAAGCGGAAAAAAAACTTCGTGAAGAAATGGAACATGTATCACAAATAGGCGAAATGAGATCACGGTTAGCTGCTGAAACTGCAGAGCGAGCTCAACTAATTACTGCCTTATTACCAGCGGCACAGGATGCAGCTGCTTATGATTTGTAAGATATATTCACCTATTATTTACTTACTTTGGGAACGACTTTTTATGACTACCTAAATAACCTACGTTTTATGACAAAATTATTTTTTTAGGAGAGAGATGTTAAACCGGTACAAGGAAGTGGTGATGTTGAATGAGGAACTCCTAACAGGATGCTACATTAGGCGCTCTACTCAGGAGCAAGCAGTCGCTTCACTGAAGAGTTTGCACACTATTCTTCAACAAGCTGTGAGACTCAGAGGTAGGGGCTAAGATAAATAAAAAAATAAAATTACTGCCTGCTCCATAATTGCAGGAGTCCCTGGGTGCCATTCTCGGTGCAGGTGGTGCAGTCACAAAATAATTGATATTCTGTTGATTTTTAAAGTCAATAAATAACCTGTACGAATGAGTGGCAATAGGTTCACTCTCCACAATGTGAGAGGGTTACATTATATTTATGCTCTTTGGATATTGTTAATATCTTTTCTCAACTGCAATATATTTTTACAGTCGGTAAGTACAGCAAGGCGGTTGTGGCAGCAAGTAGGAAGGCAGTGCAGGCCAACAACATTGAAGCATTAATCAAGATCATACAAGTTGGGGACTCATTGGTAACATAATGCACACAATATGTATTGCAACAATTTATTTGATTAATCATATTAAATAAAACTTAAGTCTATCAGTCATTTCAAACAACAGATCAATGTCAACAATTACATTAAAATTGTACTTAAAAATTATTTGAACTTTTTTTTACTTTACAACTTTTTATCGAGTTTAGCTCATTTTGTACTTTTAAGTTGAACCTTTATTCAGTATTAGTATGTAAGTTTAATAAATACTTAATTTGTGTAGACAAAGGCAAGTTATGTAGATTCCATTTCATAGAACAGGAATTAACACTCGATCAGGAAGATCTTCCTCAAAAATAGTCTATTTCGTCAAACAATAATTTGCTTTGTCGCATAATGGACATCATCGGCGCTAATATTCAATAATAGTCGTGGTTCAGCTGGTTTCGGTTCCAGCAACAATAATCTTAGTGCAGCCAGTCTCGTGCATATTGCCTGTGCTTGCGATGGCGTGGGGGCACGGATAGAGGGCGCTGTTTTGTACGGACGACCGTCTAGGGCGACTATTGCCGCTGCTGTTTGAAGTGCACGGGATAATGTTGTTTCGTCTGAGCCTGTTCTTTCCACCTGTGTAGTGAAACGAATTCATATTAATATTATGTGTGTGTCATTGAACGAAACAGAAAAATCATCATATACATATAAATGCACCCCTGTTATTTTATTCACAAGCATCATAATTAATAGCTGTGTCGATAATTTTCAAACAGATATGGAAAACAAATAACAATTATATCTTATACCTCAGCAGCAACAGCTCTGAGCATAAGTCTTTCAGCAGGCGAGCAGTTCCTTATTGCTCTCACAGCGGCACTGGAGGCAGCTTCTCCAAGCGCTTGCTGCACCTCCTTCAGTCCTGCGCCGTCTGGTCCAGCCAGTTCTAACGCACGGGAACATAGGGCAAGCGCGCGCCGAGCGTCACCTGATACCGCTGCCACTTTTCTGTGGAAACATAAGCTACTATTGAGCAAACAATTCAACTTCTTCAGGAAATTATTTTTAAACTAATTATTTAGAATGTGTCATTATTTTCAAGAGAAGTTGGTGTCCAGATGCCGAGAATATTGCCGATTCAGTTGGATCATGAGATCATAAGAGTTTGGGAACAGAGTTTGTTAAAGCAATTGTGCAGTAGTGCAGTGTCTCCTGTATATTCACACACACCTGGCAATAAGTTGTACAGCATCTGCAGTGACATTAGCGCCAGAGAGCCTCGTAGCCACGATATTCTGAAGCTGCGTATGTGTGTAGGGCGGGAAGGTAAGGCGCGTGAGACCGAGGCGGGACGCTACACGAGCTGCCAGCGCTCTCTCGGGCAAGTCCATCGTGTTGGCGACAGCTAGTACTGTCAGCAGCGCAGTGTTGTGTGCCGCCCACTCCATTATACTGTACAGCACGTCTTGGCGCCGGGTGCATAAGGCGTCGAGCTGAAAGTTACATGTGTTGTTAGAGCCATGGTTTTGTGAGCCAACTGTACTTTAATATTCTTCTAAATACGAGAAGAATGAATCTTTATTCATTTATTGAATTTTATGAACATAAATTACAGTCAACTTTAATTAGGAATTACTTCTTGTTTACCTCATCAACCAGCAAGACAGTTGGTGTTCTCCTAGGTCCTGGATTAGTGAACCTCTTTTCTAATAGTGAGCATGCCTGTTCCCATACAACCGATTTACCTGGAAATTACAACTTTGTTACAGTAAAACATAAGTTATTGAAGACATAGGATATTTGATAACAACATCTTCAGCAGTAGACACATTATGGCGTTTGAGATTGATATGATGATTTGATCTTATATATTTATTTACAGTCTAAAATAAATCTCACCAGTAAGTTGTTTGTATATCTGCACATATGCCTGTCTAGGTTCTGCTATCCTCATGCCATTCACTTCCACCAGCTGGAAGTCTGGTAGATCCGCTTCCTCCTTCAGGTATTTGAGAGCTGACGACACTGTTGCTGTCTTCCCTGTGCCTGGCACTCCTGATATGTACATACAGCTGAAAGAGCCATCAATATAGAAAGATTAGTTAGGTGATTTTAAAAAAAATGAAATGTGTTGTCCCACAATTTTGTCATGAGCTAAAAATTACTTTTTACTACTATTACAAGTAACAAGCAAAAGGGTATTCAAATGTTAGGCTGGCTGAATAAGACTATGAATGATCTTAATTGCAGAAGATAATATCAGAAGGAAAATATAGGGTATCATTTCTCAAGTATCAACAGTTTGTAGCAAATAAAAAAACTTACCCACTAGTCCCATCTAGCAGTTTTGTTCTAACAAATGACAGTATTTCTTCCATTTGTCCCTCTCTGCCTGGTAAAGACTTGTTTTGTTTGAGGAATTCTGTGAATGAACAAAAGGGAAATTATTTTTGAGTCTACAATTTGTAGTACCACTATAGAAGGACTCAAACAATTCTTACCATCAATGTTATCAATAGAATGAGCTCTGTTATGCAATGTTGGTGTAAGTTGGCTAGTCAGTATCCTTTTGGTAACACTGCGCTTAGGAGTTTGTGCTGGAGTCCTAGTTCTAGGTGTCTTTGGTGTTTTTGGTGTTCTAGGTGTCCTAGGAGCTGGTCTAAAGTCATCATCACTCTCAGATGTTTTACGGTTTACCTTTCTTGGAGTTCTTTTCTTAGGAGATTCTTCAGGCTCCTGATAATTTATATTAGTCTTGGCTCTACTTGATCTAGTAGGAGTACTCATCTCTTCATCTTCAAACACTAAAACCTTTTTAGGAGTCTCCTCATTGGCTGCTTTAGATATAGACTGCTTTCTTTTTGGTGTAGTCGGTACATGTTGCCTGATAATCAGTGTTGGGATCTCATCATCTGAATTTTCTTTTAATTCCATAGATAAGACATCCTCTATGTTGCTGTTGGTTAGTTTTTTAGAACTTTTTGGTGTTGCTGCCTTCTTTGTTGGTGTTGCTTTAGGTGTAACTTTTTTCGGTGAGTCTTTTTCGTTTTTGTCAGCCAGTATGGCTCTTTTGAGGAGTAGTTTTGTGCCATCATTTTTAGTGACACTCCAGTTCTTCTCTGATATAGACACTCTGCTCATTCTTTTGACTAAGCTAGTTGGTGTTTTTGGTGGTACTGTTTTAGATGGAGTTTTACTTGGTGTACTTAATAAGGCCAAGGCTCTCCTCTCTTGTTCTAGGACAGGTTCTATTTGGACTTTTCTTCTACTCATGTTCAAAAGACGGTATCTACATATGTAATGGTAAGGCTCCATGATAGTTTCATCAACATCTTTTGTGTATGTGAGGGTGATTGTACATTTCTTAAAGAAAGTTTCTATTGATACATCTTGGTTGAAGGGGCGATGGTCTTCTATCACCTGGAATTAGTGAAAATTACAAATTCAGTGAAGATTTTAGAAGATCTTGATGTGATTCTCAGAATACTAGGAAGATTATATTATTGTTTGCTTGTAAATACCTTTAGAAGACATGTAACTTATTATTTAAGTTTAGTAATCACGTAACTAGTATCCTTACCTCTTTTTCATGAAAGCTAATGGGTTCCATGTTACTGAAACACCAGTTGGGCAAATCGGCAGGCCTCGAGTACCATTGCACTTTAGCTCGAAACGGATCGGTGGTGTTACTGCGGTCTTCATACAAAGATAAGATGCGGGCGGCATCACAACCGGCTTCTGTGTCTGGTTCGGCAGCGTCAGCATTAGATATAAGCACATAATCACCAATTTCCCCAATAATATTCTCAAACTGAAATTTCCTGCGCAAAAATAACGGATATTGTAATTTGTAGTTCAAATTAGACAATGTTTTGAAGTGTTTACAGGTTAACTTACTCGTAATGATGAAATGAAGGCGTTAAACTTTGTGGTTCATGTATTTCTTCACTCAACCAAGTCACAGTTTTTGGCATAACTCTTTTTCTAGGCATTTTTAAGATTTTACCGACTGTATTTACTTTATAAAACACCAAAAGTTGTCAAGAAAATATCGTTGACTGGTTCGCAAACTGTAAATAATTTTCGCGCCAGCTCAAATGTCAGTCAGTGACACTTCTTTGTTACTTGGAAATC
Source organism: Spodoptera frugiperda (assembly GCF_023101765.2). Lineage (NCBI taxonomy): Eukaryota > Metazoa > Arthropoda > Insecta > Lepidoptera > Noctuidae > Spodoptera > Spodoptera frugiperda. Next base: position 9,287,522 of record NC_064218.1, read on the forward strand.
ACAATTCACAGTGAAATGAAACGTTTAGTTTTCAAAGTTGGCTATTAACTGACTTTAGTTCTCAAGTCTTAATTTTTTATTGTAATAGACATTACGTTTAATAATAAATCATGAATAAAATAATAATGTGTTCAGTGAATTTAGGCAGGCAAATTAATTTCAACAATTTTTTTTTTATTTTACCAACACAGTTTAATTATGTAAATTCGAAGTAAATTATTATGACACATTATTTACAACTAAAAAATACCTAAAAAAGGAATAAAAACTAACTTAAAACTAAAATAAAGAAAAAATAAAATTAACAAATAGCAACAACACATTTAACTAATAACGGTATTTGTAAACCGTCAGTGTATTGTCAAATTGCTGTTGTCGTTGGTTTGTCAAACGAAGTTTTGCTGTCATAAACACGTGAAAGTATTTGTGAGTTTGTAGGTTAAAATTACCAAAAAATAATACTACAATGAAGCCAAAACAGAAGAAAACACCGCAAAAGTTACTATCTGATAAAATAGCAGATGCTCTAACAGTAAAACCACGTGCCGACATAGAAGATGATCAAGTTTTTGGTACAAAACCGAAAACTGTTACGCGTGGTGATATTGGTTCTTCAGATAGCGAAGTCGAGGCAGCTATCAGTGATTTTCGTAAAAGGAACGTTGGATTGTTAAGCGAGGTTAGTAAAAAATATGAAGGGCAGGTTGTATCACGAAAGGATCTCGAAGAATCTGGTGACGACGACAGTAGTTCCGATGATGAGGTGCCATACCAAACACAACTTCAGAAGAAGAAACAAGAACTCTCAAAAGATTCTGACGCATCAGATTCAGAAAACGAGTTACCTAAGTCAAAATCTAAGTCACAAGAATCAGATGTCGACGATTCTGAATCGGAAGGCGAGAGTGATGATTATAGCATTATGCAGTTCAAGAAACAATTAAATGATGATTCAGAGGACGAGGAAGATGGTAGTGGTGATGAGGAAGGCAGTGATGATGATGATGATGAAGAAGGAGAAGGCTTTGACATCAGTCAAATGGAGGAACCAATGAAAGAAGAATTCGAGCATGTTAAAAAACAGAACATCTCCGAAGAGGCCAAAAAGGGTATTTGTGTTCGGAACCAGTTGTTGCTCTGGGAGAACTTGCTGGAGATGAGGATACACCTCCAGAGGTGTGTCAACACTGCAAACCAGATGCCCATGCCGGATACCTTTAGTAATTTGAAAGAAAATGAAGATTTTGCTGAGGAGACTAATGCTACTAAGGCAAATATCTCCAATGTATTGGATAAGTAAGTAACTGCTTTTAATTTCAAATAAAAATATTTTTGTATCTATCATAATTCAGTCTTTTATCTCAATGTTTCCCTTGTGTATCCACAATCTTTATTTTTTATACATTAATTATTTGCAAACAGTCACCAGACTATAAGTAGATGATATTTGTGTCTAATGGCGTTAAGACGAGGACACCAGCGTCACTTCTCCCTTCTAGAGCACACACTTCCTGTATCTGCAATCTAATAATTATTTATTTACTTTTCAGATTACTATCACTTCAGAATTTACTACTAAGCAAATATCCAGAAACAAAGACCATATCTAATAAAAAACTCAGCAAGCAACAGGCAGAGACAAAACAAACGAAAGAGGATAGCGACGAAGAAATACCGAGTGACACAGATAATGAAGAAATTCCATCAGACACTGAAGGTGAAGAGGATGAGGTTAAAGAAGCCCAAACACCTAAAAACAAAACAAACAAATCCGCACCAGCAAAGAAACGTAAACTCGAAGATTACGAATCAGACATTTCAAACGCCCACAAAGCATTCAAAACATTTAGAGACACTTCAATACAGAAATGGAATGACAAGACACGTCTCGCAACAGCAACGAATATCAAAAACACACCAACAAATACTGTCTTACAACAGATATCGTACATTCTTTCTGATAGAGAAAAGTTGGTGAGACGCACACAGCTGAAAAGGTCCGAATATGACATTGTGGGCTACAAAAAGCCAGATCCAGAAGACCAAAATGGAAATGAGGCCGAAGTCAATCCAATAACAAGGGACCGTAAAGACAATGATGAATATATCCCAGAAATTTTTGATGATAGTGACTTCTACCATCAACTCCTTAGAGAATTAATTGAATGTAAATCCGCAGACATATCAGACCCCGTACAGTTGAGTCGTCAATGGATTGCGTTGCAACAAATGAGGAGTAAAATGAAAAGAAAGGTTGATACAAAAGCCTCAAAAGGAAGGAAGATAAAGTATGTAGTTCATAATCAGCTCGTCAATTTCATGGCACCTGAGAAATCAATGTCGTGGACAGATGAAAGTAAAAACGAATTGTACAGTTCACTCTTTGGTAAATTATTCGAGCAAAATAATATAGGTCTAAATGCCAATGTAAATGGTTTTAAGTTAAAAAATTAAATAAATATTGATTATTTTATTTTTAAGCATCCTTTGGAATTTTATTTGTACTAACCATTCAGTAAGAACTTACTAACAAATGAACTTACTAACAGACGACCCAGTTACAATTTTCTTTTGGTTTTAACTATTATATACCTAAAATATTCGATTTGTTTATTATTATATCCCTTAATATCTTGAAATGTCTAACTAAAACCACCAATAACGAATTTAGGTTACATAAAAAGTTCCCCTCGAGGCTCGCATAACTGCTGAAGTACTGAAAAGTAAGTTAAATATATTATGTATAACGTGTACCTGTGCTTACACCATCCGCCACTTACAGGTGCGTAAAAAGTGATTTAAAATACGCCCCTTTTATTGGTAACTTTTGATGTAATTTGCGGAAAATTGGTAATAATTTCAGCCTATACCGATATTTACAATGCACCATTTAAAAGTTAAACAAAAATCTCGAGCGTTTCCGGGAGCATTACATAAGAGGATCAGTGAAGCTGGTCGGGTTGTTTGTAGCGTGACGGGCACGTGTGACGCGCCCGGTGTTCATGCCACCGTCGAATGCCGCACCGAGATACTGGCGATACGACTAGAATGGAATATTTACTGTAAGACGGACTCACGGACTATGGACTAGGTTATACTGAGTCACTGTGATTTATAACCGGAATGTTTGGGTGTCGGAGTTTAATGGCGCGTGTAATATTGTGTGTCGATGAGTTGGATAAATTATTTTCCTGATTAAGGGTCGGGTTTGTCAGGTGCTCTCTCGTACCTGCGTTATTTATTGGAGGGCAACATTTGAAGTAGGTTTCCTATAATGTATGCTACAGTTGGGTAGGTATGTTTCAAAGTAAAACTGGTTAGATTTGTCTAAGCACCTACACGACTGTACCTATCATACAGAGAGCGTACCAGTTAGTTTTTAATGTAGGTAGGTAGATGTATTCTCCTAACCTCTGCATATCCAATTTATGACCTATTTAGATACTTAGTTTTTATTTTCAGTGCAATCTGCATGCACATCTATCTAGCTTTCACCATTTTTCAGACAACTAGTCATTCGTCCAGTTTCCCGTTCGCCCTCAGCGTGCTATCAGTTTCAATGGCCGAGGTCGAGTGGGGGTTATCAAGTCACCACACAAACATCACATATTATTCACTAAGTACCTATATCTCGCTGCAAATAATAAACCACTTAATTTTTCAGATTCATAACAAACGTAGCGCTTAATTAACGAATAAGTAAATCTACGGTGATCTTTTGATCTGCGCTAATTAAGTCTTGGGTTGACTTTCATCTAACGAGATAGCTAGGTAATTGCCTACCCAGATGTTTAGGTACTTGTTAGAGATAGTTTCCAGAAATCGTGAGCAGTTTAACCTCGATTTGTCAGCTATCTCGGGTCATCATAACATAATAATATTTTGTAGGTTTGTGATTACACTTTTAGTATTTTGTTATGATCGTTCAATTTTAACTGAACACGAGGTGACAATTCTATTTTGTTGATTATTTACTTGTAGGGATAACTGTACTGTTGGCACAGCGGCTGGGCAATGTGCTGACACGGTTTCGATTCCAGCACTTCTTATGTAGTTTCGGTAGGTTCCTGTTTCTTATTGGGCTGGAGGAAACGCCCGGGTGTCATCACTGCGAGAACCGCCCGGAGGACACGGTAGAACATATGGTGGCGGTGTGCCCTGCGTGGGCTGAGCACCGCCAAGTCCTCAGGGATGTGGTCGGCGACGGTGAACTCTTGCGTCCGGCACTGGTTCAGGCCATGGTGCGGAGTGAGGGGGACTGGGATGCCGTCTCCTTCTGCGAAGCAGTCATGCTAACTAAGGAGGAGGCGGGCCGCCTGAGGGAACAAACCTCCTCACGCCCCAGCTATTGCGAGAGACAATCCGGGCGTTGGGGATCGCGCGACGATCTCCGGCCACCGTAAGTGTGGGTCTGCGGACGGCGAGCAAGGGTAGCTCGCCCCCCGATCAGAACCAGACCCGTGCGTGCGGCGCGTCGCGTTCCGCGCGCGCCTCAAAGAGCCATCAGACCATCACAGATGGGGCCCAGCAGGGCTGATGCCTGATCCGGAGCTGCGGACTACCTAGCGGGTTTACCGGAGCTCCGGGTCGAAAAGCAGGAGAAGGAACGGGGTGGTTTTTAGTCAGTAAGAGTCTGACATTCCCTCTCGCCTTGCCCAAGGCGGGAGAAGTCATTGGATGATTTTCCCCCTCAAAAAAAAAAGCACTTCTTATGTGATCCATTTATTATTGTACCTATAAAATTATATCGTAGGTCTATCTAAGCAGGTATTATGAAAATGTTTGCTGTTGAACATGCTGTCATACATACACTCATCTATCTTTTACCTGGAACGGTAGTGGAACTGGCAACTGCATCGTAAGTATCTACTTATTTATTTTTCTCTTGCAGCGGTCGATACTTGAAGTGCATTAGAAACCACGTTCACACGCTCGCTCGGTGCATTTGCACTTAGATAGGACCTTACATTCTACAGTATAACATACATGTTGACAATTGGACGTGTATGTGGACACTTTTGGCAGGTTTTTGTAGAACGGGACCGCTAGATGGAAAATAAAGAGGGACGTGGTTTGTAACGTCTTGCGCTCCCCGTAAAGTGTCACGCATTATGTTAAAGTGAAATCTAATGATGACTCCTTTTTGTATTTGTTTCATGGTCATAATGTACCTATACCTACCAACCTTTTTTAAGGGCTGAAAATCATCCAATTACTGCTCCCGCTATGGGCGAGGCGAGAGGGAGTGTCAGACTCTTACTTACTAAAAATCACTCCGTTCCTACTCCTGCTTTTCGAGCCAGAGCCCTGGTAAATCCGCTAGGTAGTTCACAGTTTCGGAATACCTACCTACTTACTTAACGAAGGAGCCTTTTGGACCCTGTCCAACTCAAATAAATGACGAATATTAGGAATTTTGAATTAATATTCAAGTCATCTACCTATCAACATAATTATATTCAAAGTTGACTAATGCGCTACTCGTTTTAATTATCGGCACAGATGTGACACGTTCTTATGACTTTCCTGTCACATTTAACCTCTCTATCAGTAGGTAAAATCATATTCAGCCTGATTATATTCAAGTTAATTATATGACTGCCAATTACGTTCAGTAAAGTCGTTTATTAAGTAGACAGTAATAAAATTAAATGAAGTATTTTATTGTATTAGGCTTGGCTGTCAAACTATAGAATGAAATCGCTCAATATTTTTTTAAGGGACAGGATATAGATATAGGCCAGCTTTAGACTTGGGGTAAATAGTTATACGTTCAAAATATAAATACTATAGTAGGTACATAAATTATAGATGATTGATATCGTGGTGGCCCGGAGGTTTATAATTTCTAATAATAAGTTTGAAATCGCCAAACCGCATTGAGCAAGCGTGGTGATTAATGCTCAAACGTTCTCCATGTGAAAAGGTGGTTTCGTTAGCAGTCGTCACTAGGCTGATGATGTAAATAACTGATTTGAGTGCGCTTTTAAGGGTATCGTATGACATTAGACTTGTTTTTTTTTTAAAGAAGCTTTACTATAAATGCAACTCTTCATCAATATTAGTAATGTAGGCAAGCCTCTATACCGAAGAGCAGACGTGATGCTATATACGTGCGTCTCATTCATTCACGTCGTCGTCTCCCACTGGGGTACACAAAGGAACTAAAAAGCATTCGGCGTCCCATTTTAGTTCGCAATGGAACTTCAAAAGATCCTTTTTCTGGCAAACCTCTTTCATTCCGTTTCTTTCGTGAAACGCATCTTCTTTTTATACAGCAAAGAAAATATATAATTTGTATTAAGTATATCACTTTAATTAAGGACCTATTTTATTACTCTTATTTCTGTGAACATATCTGAACGTGAACGTACTTTTGATCGTTAACGATATCTTAATAGTCGTTACTGCTTATTTTAAAAACAGAATCCTTTTTTCCAGGTCTAGTAATCCGGGTAATGGTGAAGGTTTTACATGAGGGTTTTGCCCTTACATGTAAAACTGTGCATGCCAATCCTAGCGTGTATGGGGGAAAACTGTACAGTTGTCAGTGCAATATAAGTCGGTTATACCTGTACAGTTTTGCATGTACGGGCAAAACCGTCGTGCAAAACCTAACGTGTATGGCCACCATAAAAACACAACTTAATTTACTTTGTGAAATACAGCGCAGAATGACGTGTTTAGTTAGTCACAATGAAAAGTTGGTGTTTAACTGTCCACTTCTATCATTCATCCACTTTCATCTTGTAGCACTTGCTGCAGTTGATTACTCGAGCGATGACACATTTATCTGAAGTTACTTTAACGTTTGTATTCTAGTCTACCAGTGTTTGGGATTAAATTGTGCTAATTCCCAAAATACCTACTCATGAAATTCACGCAGCACACAGCTGTAGAATGAACATTTTAATCGAAATATGTAATAATGTAGTAGGGAAGTACTTAGTGCGTGGATATTTATCATAATTTTATTCTTAAGATGTAAAGAACCTGCACTACGTAGGATGCAGTTTGCTTTGCGCGCCAGTCAGCCGATCTGAAATCATAAGAGGTTGCCTAATTCAGTTGTGGGCGTCTTGAAACTGATGTGATGATGATGATAATTGTGCTATGCGCTTAATGTTACGTATGGATCGTCTGGCATTAGGAAAACACTAGGTAACTCTAACCTTATATTAAAAAATATGTTGTTTACTTGCCCATTTGTTGACAACATCATCAATCGTGCTCTCGGGTCACCTTATCATGTATTTTCTTGGCGTAAAACAAACACGTATGGGGCTACTAGCTACTATGTATAGCTATGTATAAAATGCAGACACCTTTGCAGCTCTCATCATTAAAACGGACGTGTTTACGAAGTGCTTAACGAGTGAAACAATTGACGACAACGGGGTGTCCTGTGGGACGGCTGCCGTAATACATAGGCGGTAGCGGGGGCTCGGGGAGGTTGAGGTAGTGCATTGTTATTACATGGAATATGTAGAATGTAATCCGGTAATCATCCCTTTGGGCAGCAATACATAGACTATGTGTAAAATCCGGTTATCACCCCATTGGATAGCGAAGATTACTTTACCCATCAGGAGATCCATCTTTTTGATCTCTATCTCGTTTGTTTCCCCGTTCTATAAAAAGGACCATTAACCGTACATAGGTAGGTACCTACTAAAAAGTAATGACCCATTAAATTAATTCTTGAAAATACAATAATACGGTAATAAGGGTTCAAAATACTATAATGGGGGACGGTACGGCCGATAATAACTATTAATTGACAAACTTATTTGTTATTTATAAGTAATATCGAACAAAGAGATTATAAAACATTACCTACTAAGAATAATAACACATGTGACAAAAAAAGCACAACTATTGCATTTCATAAATAATAAATATTTCAATACATATAACAAGTAATAATACATAATGGTTTAACAAAATAATTTTCTTTTTGATTCCCACTTGAGCCGCTAACACTTATCGCTCGCATCGCACCCAGTGGTACTTCTGAGATAACATCTGGGCGGGCCGCCCGCCCGACAACACAACCAGTAGCAAGATAGCGCGCGCTCGAAACAAACGTCCCCAGACATACATTTACCGTTTTATCAACAAATAAAAATCATCACTAGTGCAAATAGTCGGAATCGGGAAATAATCGACTATTTAGAAAAAAACGTGATGTGCTTCTTAATTTAAAATTTGAAAGTGGAAGTGAAGTGTTCCGTTGTTGGTGCGAAAAAAAGTTTGGATGTGAAAAACTTTTCTGTAAGTAGTTTGCTCTTAATTTTTTTTTGTTTTGCATATTTTAGGAAATTGTAAGAATTAAAATATTAACAAATGCCTTTAAATTAATAATAAAAAAATCGTGTTTTTTTAACATAATGAAAAGTGCGTATTAATGAGATAAACATGCAAAATATTTTATATGAAAAATTAAATTATTTTTTGTGAAAAATTAAAAGAAACTTAACTTTTTAAAAGACTGAATAATACCTGTTTTGGTTATCGAAATATTATTACTTACCTAGCATTTTTATTGTGAATCGAAAACAATTAATATTGGCCGATTGAAATGTTTTGTAGTCGTCTCCAATTTTATTGAAGTGACATTTAATTTAAATACTAATTGCTTGCCGAGAGAGATATTATTAAACTGGTCTATAAACAAACAATAATATGTCAATTGTCATAGAACTTGGCACTAGCGCGTTCTTCGCATAGAATTTGTACAAAACGAAATTACAAACTGTTGAAATGTTTATTGAATATTGCGATAGCTACCGATACTAGAAGTTATTCACAATATGCATTTGAAGAATAAGTATTATAAGGAATGGCGCCGTTTCTTCGAATCAATCATTATTGTATTAGAAAATTTTAACGAAGTGTATTTTTATAACACGGATTACTTTAAGGAGACAGTCAATAAAGAGTTATTAGAGACCAATTTTTATAACATTTACAAACAGTTTTACACCAGCATACACGCTGACGTGTTTCTTTATCTTTTTAAACGGATTAATTCTACTTGTAACACATAATGCATACAACATCCCAATACCTAGTTCAAACGAACGAGAAATAGAAGTTCACGGACTTTTATTCCCCGTGATCGCGGACAATGTCGATTAGTCGCCTGTCTATAGACATTAGAATAGACGGAACTTGACACAAGTGTCAGACACTAGAAGTCCAATTTGTTGAAACAATAGAAGACTGAAGTAGAAAGTTGGGGCACTTTCTCAGCGCTCGCTGTTTCGACATGTTTATAATTATGACAGAGATGTTTTCCTAATATATCGACGGCCCCTACGTAAACTATCGAAACTACAAAAAAGCCATTTTCATTTTATTGCACTAATAGTATGTGGAGATAAAGATCTATTATTATATATATAAATTATGTTCCAATTGTATACCTACAACTATTTTTCAATCGAACAGAATCGTAACTGCATAAAATGAACACATTAAAACATCGAACCTGCCGTTTTCGATGATATACGCGGTCAGCGCTGCGCGAGCGAGACACGAAACTGCCTGTTTCGTCAGTGTTCCCCGAAATGTGAGTGAGGACGCACGTGTATTTTGAGGTTAGGATTACGTTAGTGTTTTTTTTTACTTTTAATTCAAAATGAATAGTAGAGGTATACACATGGTAAATATAATATACTATCGAAAGTGGTAGATTCGATACTGTTCTAGTACATAGAGCAAATTTGTACTGTCGAATCTACCACATTCGATAGTATTCCTTGGTATTTGTACTGAGCAATTTATCGAAAGTGACACATTCGATACTTTTCTCTGCTATGAACACATCGAATGTACCACTTTCGATACTTTACTACGGCAAAGTAATAGATTGTCTTACAATTTCGATAGATATAATATGTTTGTCTTGGATTTTCAGCATCTCCTGTGCGATGTCAATTCACCGACGAAGAGTGGAAATATTTAAATGATATTTACAAAGAAACTGATGCGGTTGACGGGGATTTTCTTTATAACGATTCTGAAATCGTTCCATCTCCTAAATCTGTCCAAGATTTTTATTGTCCAACAAACCAAACCTTTTTTATATTTGTTGGGTCGACGTTTGGCCGCTATCTCACCTGATGGTAAGTGATGATGCGGCCTACGGTGGAGCACATCTGCCCATAAGCAACCTATTCACTCGGGCCTTGAAGACACCCAGGTTATACCCATCAGGAAACACAGACTCCGGCAAGGAGTTCCACTCAATAGCAGTCCGCACAAGGAAGCTTGAAGCGAAGCGCTTCGTGCGAGTAGGTGGGATATCTACCATGAAGCGGTGACGCCTCGCCGATTGTTTTGTGGTTCGATGATGAAAAGGACTAGGGGGAATCAAGTTGTGCAATTCCCCCGCACACTCTCCGAAATGTATCCGGTAAAAAACGGAAAGGCTTGCGACCTTGCGCCTGTGTTCAAGGCTTTGAAGCCGGGCCTCCACAAGCGCATCATCGTTGATGAGCTTCTTGGCACGCCTTTTGATTTGTTCTGGCGCATCGAGCTGGTATTTAGCCGAGCCGTCCCAAAGGTGAGAACAGTACTCCATACAAGACCGAACCTGCGCTTGGTACAGGGTCAGTAGCTGTTCCGATGTGAAATACCGTCTCACCCTCCAGAGGATGCCCAACTTCCTACCAGCCAGATGCGCCTTCGACTTTATACAACGTGTAACAAAAAGGGGGTATACATATCAATTGCACGGTTTCTAGATAACATAACAAACGATACGGGAAGGGTTTTTAAACTCATGTTTTCATGGTACCATGTTATGAATTTTTTCCAATCGCGCCGACGCGCGAATCAAAATTAGGTAGACAGGTACTAGGTGATCAGATTGACAGAAAAAATGTTTCGTAATATTAGCGAGTGATCCCTGCAGGGTTGTGACACGTTTGTATGATTTGAAATCAAGAACTATGCGATACCAAGTATTTGGTACTAATTTTTTTTAAACATATTTTTTGCTGAAACTTTGTCTAGAGATTCTATTCAACCTGTATTCATCAGGGCTTCTTGATGTATATGGGTATTTTGTTACACGTTGTATATGAGCCGAAGTTTAGGGTAGGCGATAGAGTTACGCCCAGAAGCTCAAGATGATCCGATATTGGAACGGATACATTTCGGAAAGTAGGACCCAGCGGAAATTGACTCCGTTTGGCAGAGAATAGACACGCCTGGGTTTTGGTAGCATTGAACTTGACCAAGTTGGCGTCACCCCAATCGGAGACCGCCTTCAAGGAGTTCAACCATTCCACCATGGATTCTCTTAGAGACTGGATCTGTGTTCCGCTAGTGTGCGCATCGGAAAAAGAAGCAAAAAGAGCGTTGCTGAAAGTACTGTCCCCTGAGGCCACCGGCGTTGATGCTAAATTGGTCAGACGAGCAGCCATCAATGACTACTCGGATTGACCGACCCCTAAGGAAGTCAGCAATCCATCTGCACAGATCAGCGGGAAGTCCATATGCAGGAAGCTTGCCGATAAGGCTGTCGTGCCAAACCCTGTCAAAGGCCTTCGATATATCGAGTGAGACCGCTATTGCCTCCCCGTGCTTCTCGATGGCCTCGCTCCAAATGTGGGTGGCATACGCAAGAAGGGGACCAGGAGCCTGTTGTTAAGTACACGTTCCGACGTGACTGAGATTGGTCGGTAATTGTTAGGGTCGGCACGACTACCTTTTTTGGGCACAGGCTGCACGTTGGCCTGCTTCCATGCAACCGGCACTTGACCAGTCTCAGGCGCACAGGTTTTTAAAACCACGGCTGAGATTCCGTCGGGTCCACTGGCCTTGTTCACGTCAAGATTACGCAACGTCTTATATACCTCCTTCTATCGGATGCGAATTTTTGACATATTCGTCTCGCAAACTCTATGGAGAGAAGGAGGCAAAGCGCCACCAGTATCAAGACGTGAAGATTCCGCAAATAGAGAAGCAAACAGGTTCGCTTTCTCTACCGCGGTGTGTGCCAGCGTCCCGTTAGGCCCCAGGAGAGGTGGGAGTGAAGGGCGGCAGAAGTTCGATTCAACTTTAGTGCAAAACCGTGCAATTACTACGTTTTTAAGTTCTTTATTTTTTAATACAAATTGCTTGATTAACAATATTTGATTGATTTTCTTCATTTGTCACTAATTCCCCAAAATAAATAGCAGTAAAAGCTTGACATAAATAAATAGTTGGAAGGTATCTCATATCGAAACTAGTCTTATGTTACCTTGACTTGAGCAATGTAACAATGAATACAATCGAAAGTACCACATTCAATAGTTTACTAGAGATACTTGTCGTGGAAAAGTATCGAAACGGGCACATTCGATAGTAGATTAAATTTTTTTGTCATAGAACACTATCGAAACTGGCACATTCGATAAAAAAGTAACCAGAAGTAACCAAGAAAAGTATCGAGTGTGTAATATTAGAAAAAGTATGATAATTATGAAAAACTACAGTAGATAGTATAAAACACTAATATTTTCCACGTTAGATATACTGGTAATATTGAATATACGAATTTCATGTTTAACAAAAATCTAAATCGAAACTTAGAATCGCTCTCCTGTAAAGTAGAGGTTTTGTAGTTTCGATAGTTTACGTAGGGGCCGTCGATATTGCACTGAAATCATGTTTATATTTCTTCTGAGTAAATATTTTTTGAACTCAGAAACATTGATCGTCTTCATGCGCATTATTTTTCTATTGTTTTGTGGTCTAACGGATAAAGCTACTTACCTAGTAACTTTAATCGCCTGTTACCTACACAATATCTGTATCACCTTTCCACCATATATGTTTTTGACAATTTATGTGGGGATAGAGAAACAGATGCTAAACCTGGCTTGATGCTTCTTTTACGTATAATAAATCTTAATGTTACTGTATATAGTACACTCTCAACTCTCTCAAGGCAAATCATTTGAACTAAGGTAAGCTAACCAAATAAGGACTACCTTATTTTTATTACCGCCTAGCTCGTAGGTTTAAGATGACAATGGGCTGATAATTTCAAAATCTTATATTTATTTATTAAACTTTGTAATAATGGAATCAAAATGGCTTTAGAAACAAATATTACAATTTTGTAAACACAAATAACTAAAGTGTCACTTTGGCCTTATTGGGAACCCTATGTCTTAATAAGGCCTCAATAAAAACTAGTAAGTATTCAACTTCTTAATTATAACAAAACTTTGTCAATGCTTATAATAAATGTAATGAGATCTTATTAATTAATTTTGGTCATTATACATCAGGCTAAACGAGTTTCTCATCATGTAATACCCAAGTAACATCTTTGAAGTCATCGGTACCCCAGCATCAGTCAAACGAATGAGAATAACTTCTTGTTCTGGAGCCAATTTAGCGACCGACCTAGCTTTCGTGTAGTGGAAACCACTCTTTAGATGATGCGTACTTCTTTGGAAGTTATATCTGGCTGCAGCAGCCTACCGGGTAAAACAGGGTGCATAAAATTCGAAGGGTGAATAGATACTATGAAGAATTTCCCGATATCCATTCACCCCTTTTCTGTATCTATTCACCCCGTTTACCCCTTTCTACCATTTCAACAGCGTTTTCCATCTTTTGCAAAATCCATTGGCTTTCTTTTTGAAGAAGCTGGTTATCCGTTTTCTATGAAATTACTGAAAAACAACTATGCCGTAATAAGGCCTACACGTTTTTTTTGTAGGCTTTATTAGGGCATGGCACATAGGTAAACAAAACAACGATTAAATGAAATACACCGATATTATAACTATTTCACTTATGTGAGGAGATGGGTAAATGTATAATTGTTATACAGACAAAACACGGTACGTCGTATACTGATAAATATAAAAATACTAACAGTTTACGCTACTCGAATTTTATAAAAACTAAAGTGCGCTCCACGTCGTGATTGTTTTCGACTGTAGGTTCCAACATAATCGCGGCACGGGTTGCTTGCTGTGCTCAAATTAGTTAAGTAATATGCATGCACACTTCTACAAACTTTGGCGACCATTTGACATCGGGAAGAGGGAAATTTTCAAAATAGGCTTTATTGGGGCATAGGCCTTATTTGGTTAGGTTACTATACTTACAATGTAATTCGATTAAATTACTCATAAATTGTTTGAAGTTTTTGAAGGCTGACACAAAAACAATACATCCAGAGATTATCAGTTATTTTATTTCGTAGTTTGTAATGTTATTGTCATAAAGATGTGCTATCTTCATTGTTTTGTACGTTTATTACGTTTATTTCGGTGATTTGGCCCTGACTTTGTGGAAGTAAGTGTAATAACTAATAAGTCATCATCAACAGTACTGTCATCATTGGCCTAATGTGCACAATTGACAGATGACTACAGCTACATAATTTCGTTTTGCTAAAGCATAATTGTATTGCGCAGTGTTCTTATGAATCAGTATACAGATAATGGAATAGGATCGCTTAATTTCCTCCCTCAAAAAACATATTTAAAAATGTGTTGTTTATTCATTGGAAAAAATAATTTAATTACTTTTCAAATGTAAATTGCAGTTAAACTTAAAATCACACCAGACAAATTTTAGGTTTAATTTTGAGTAGAAGTTCTAGGTATTGCTATTTATTTTTACTGAAAAGCTGTCATTACAACTAGAAGAGTTTCCAGCTTTTTAATGGAAAATTCGTCTTTTTATATTAACCAATTTAACTTTAAGAATCGAATTTGAATTTCGTGTTCCATTTTATGTAGACATAAGTCAACACCATTTAGAAAAACCTTCGGCACATCTAACTCCTTCATCGGTTCATTAATAATTTCTCGAGAGAAACCGCGACATGAAGCTACTGCCTGCGAGTAACAGAGGCATTATTTATACCTGTGTCGACGCGAACCTTCTCGAATGTATCACACAAAATGTTCTTAATTGAATAATTGAAGCCAACCGAACTACGACTCTATGGAAATTGTAAGGCCACGCAAATACAATTGTACTTTCCAATAGTGTCAAAGTAATTTCAACGTGGTAATTCATTTCAGAGTTACATAACCGCTTTCGGGAACTTGTAGAGTGAATTTAAACGACATTAAATAATAGTCTTTGTTATCAAAGTGTTAAAGTGCAAATGACGTGTAAACGAGCTTCGCGAGTTATTTCTTGTGAACACTGCGTCACTTGTTGAACTACTTTGCACTTAAGTACTTTCAGCAGAAAGTTCATTGTGGAATATCGTGTGAAACTATAATGCTTTTCACAATTGAGTTTTTTATTGGCTTGCTATAAGACCATTGACCTTATTTCGTTACAAGTAAGATATATTTTACTTAACCTCAATAAATGCTCACCGAAAAATAAGTAGATAGCTACCATCCAATAAATCGTTTAACTTCAAAAGCAAACCGTATTACAATGGATCGAACTTTTTGGGGTTTTCTAACAAAACTCTTAAACGGTTTTTCGTATAAAACGGAATATATTTGTGCCATAAATGTAATAAATATTTTAATTTGGATATAGGTTCGTATAGAAACGTTCCAATTCGGGATTACTGTAATCCTCTTTGGGTGAACCTTGCAAATAAATTATCCTGTTTAAAGACGTGCTAATGCTGGTTTGAATATAATTTTTGGATTTCCAATAATTATTTCTCAATATTGTCCCTTCGGTAGAGCAATATTATTGTAGAATTGAGTTGGGTGGATAGTGTCTAAACTAATCTGTTTTTCTGTCACTGTTAGGTAGGTACTACACTACTTTATAAATTAAACTGAAAGAATAAAATTATATATGCTATCCAGCATCTCACTCTGATAATATCAATAGAGGTGACAAGCTGATTCCACGAACTAGCAGTTGGATTACAAATATTGTTTTATTTGATAAAATCAGGTAATGTTTTCGCCAAACATTGCGACGCGTGGGATCGATAGTAGGGTTGAATTCAAGATATTGTTTTCTTATTTCAAAGTATAAATGAATAGGCAGATAAAGCAAAAACGGTTGTACAGGATAATTTTATTATCTTTGGGATAGTGCGTAGTTGGATCGTTAGGACGTTAGGTACTACAATTTACTCCACAGCCTTAAATCACAACCACATATATCAATACGCGTCTTAATATTCTATGTTGTGTATTTTTGTGGTATAAGCCGGTAAAAGGGAAGACGGATCACCTGATGGTAAACAATTTACTTAAAGTGTGTGAGAGCCATGCTGCGGCATGAATAGGCCGGTTCGACCGGAGTGATACCATGGTCTCACAGAAAATCGACGTGAAACAACGGTTTTGCATTGTGATTCGTTGTGTAAGTGAGGTTGCCGGACGCCAATGGACAAAACACCAGAGGCGTTACAAGTGCGTTGTCGGCCTTTTGGGGGTTAGAAATTTAAGGGTTGTTGGGGAATCGGGGATTAGGAAGACTGGGAAGGGGGGTAATTGACTCCGGTAACCTCACACACACAACGTACCTAAGCGTTGCTTCACGTCGGTTTTCTGTGTATGTGTAGGTGATTGATATACGCACGTGTATACTAACTTCTTGTAAATTTTATCGAATGGAAATTGAAAAACTTGAAGAGTTTCTCGAGTTAACAATGAAGCCGGGCTCACACAAAGGTCTCTGTTAATGATGGTTGTATGAAAGTTTAAGTGTTTGGCAATTTCTAAGCTGGCTGGGGTTCCTTAAATTAATTTTATTGTTGTACATGAAATAGCATTTTAGTCTGCCTCGTTGTATCGCCGGCGTAGTGTTATTGACATTTTTAGTTTTCGAGGTTGAGAAGAGTATGAGAATAAAATCAGTAAGGACATACATATACAAGATGTGAACGGAATTACTATTAATAACTAAATCAGAGTCTAGAAGTCCCATAAATGAATGGTAATAAGTATGTTTTGGTACCCCTATTTGACTGTACGGTTGACGCAGCGGCTGGGCAACTGGCTGCCACACAACGTGTCGATTCGATTCCCGCACGAAGTGACTCTTTGTGTGATCCACAAATTGTTGATCCGACCCTGTTGTCCTAGAGTGAGGCAACGTTTAAAAATAAATAAATTATAAGACTCATAGGTATGTAGGTAAAAAGTTTAAACATGAATTATTCCCCACCTACTCTCACCTTTTCGGAAAAAAACATAAGTGAATGAATAGACCAAATCAAATAGACCATCACAAAGAAGTTTAAAAACACCATCTGAATACTGTGACGTCACAGTAGAAATACCGGCTACAATATTAAAGTGCAAATGTACGTAGTGAATCGTTCAAGTGTCACAATCACCCGTCTCCCTCACTCGTCCTTGCACCGAGCGAGATAACGTTACTGATACAGCGTGTTTTTTATTACCGGGTCATCATAGAGCAGTGCTATCGTGATTAATTCATTTATTGGTTCGATTCGACTACTGTTTGGTTATATGCTGTTTCGTTTCATTTAGTTATTTATTATAATGTGTATTTTGGGATATAGAACACCTGGTTTGGTGTTTGATCGATATTTAATCTTGTTACATGGGGCTTTAGGTTCAGTTTTCCTTAATTGCGCAAGAGCGGGATTAGATGATTTAGTTGAATTTTGTAATAACTATCGTTAGACAAACTAAATTAAACTAAAAATCACGGTTTACACACGTTAATTAATTGAGAAAAGCTCTACTAGTTTCGAGTCACAGAAGGACTTTTCATCATGAGCAGCGTGCGCAGACGCGGCGACGTTGCGCAGCTTACTGTCCTTCTGTGTCTTGAAGCTATTATAGCTTTTCTCAATTAATTTACGTGAGTGATTTTTGATTAATTTAGTGTGTCTCACGATAGTTATTACAAAATTCAACTAAATCATCTATTCACACTCTTGCTCAATTAAGGAAAACTGAACCTAATTCCTCAAAATTTCCATAAATTTACAGGGGTTAAACCGTGTTGTTTAGTTAAAGATTTAGTTGCTTTATTTTTTATAGTAGGTACCTACCATCATCCATCATCACCATCGTTAAAAGTGAGTCACAGTGACTAATAAAAAACCCATCTCCTATTCTATGGAACTTAACAAAAAGACTGGCCAATCGTGAGCTTCCTAGCTTTTAGAAAAGCAAGCGTGATTTTACGTAACCTAGTAACGTTTGAAGTTGCTAGCCACTGAGTCGTTGACATACAACCAGTATAAACTAACCGTGAAGTGTACAGAAAGACCGTACAAAGGGAGACCAAGGTAAACTGGTAAAGGATAGCTTGTTGTGATGTATACAATCAGATTTTCCTCATATTCTTTTTCGGCACTATTCAGCTGGTTCAGTGAAAAACAATTTGTGTTCACATCAATATTGTTGCGTTACGTTTGCCTCGTTGACATCGTCGCTGATGATACGCCTCAGTGGGCATGTTGCCTTATTGTATAAAATGTATGAAATATTTTGGTGTAAATATCTGTAAAACCGAATTCGATTTTCTCCTATATCGTTTGATTTTTGTATTAGGAAATTGGTTTTTGGAATAATATTTTCTTGAATTCGAGTTTTGTTAGCTACGGAGAGGTAGATGAATGAGTTATAGAAATAAGCAAGGAGTCTGGAATAGGGATGATGACGGGGTATGAAAATTAAAAATCTATTTAGTCCGACAGCTAGTCAATGAAAAAATATTAGACACGTATTTTATTATTTTGTCATAAGAGGGGGAGCAAATATGTAATTTCTACGTATAAAATGTAGCAAGAAGTGACGTCACACGATATTTGTTCAAAATGTTGTTTACGTCTAGTTCTCGTTTATATTATTAATTAATTTGTCACAACCAACTGCAGAAATAAAATAATTTTCCAAATTGTTTCTTCTTCATTGCATTTGAAAATTTTACTGTCAAAACAGATTGTTTTAAAACTAATTAAATATTATTCATTTAAGCGCGACAATCATCGTAAATACGTTTTGCATGAAGTAATCTTAACGCTAATTCAGTAAAATAATGTGAACACCGTCTACTGAGCACATGTCAAACGAATAGTTGAAAAAACAAAAACAATTGATCAAAACAAGTCAACCAAATAATCGTGCAGTGTTATCGGGGTCCCCTCATTAAAAAACTTGTTTGATCTCCTACCTACATATAGGTACTATGCTGATAACTACATATAGAAGTATATAACATAATATATGTGTAGCCTAATTATGTCCGGGTCAAGAGTCCCGATGTCACGGTCCTATGCAAAATTAAAGTGATTTATCAAAAATAATAAACTTTGTGTTTAGTTTTTACGTCTAATTTCGGGTTTTGAAGATCACATGAAGGTCCCGTGACCGTCCACTACTGGACTATGTACCTTCTCTGAGTAGGAGGATTATTTTTTTAAATTCATCTTTAATGGCAACCAAGTCTACAATGCAGTGATGTCGGCTATACTGCCAGTGTCGAGTGGTAGGCTCTTCGATGGACGTTGCGTTACAATTAATCATTGAAGCGTGCCATCTTTTTTCCTTTGTGGCAACAAAGGTTCAAATGATGTTCCATTCGTTTTGGAATAAATTGAAGTCTAAGTAGTCTAATGACCCTTTCAATATGTACAATTTGACTGGCGGGTTAAAGACTACAATTTAAAAGGATCAGGTTTATCAGAGCGCTGCTGCATGGTCTCAGTCAATATGTAGTATTATAGTCGGCATTTATGACACTCAGGGCAAGGGTTAAGTACTTAAAATTTTAATTTCAGTATTAACACTTCAATTTAATATTTAAGTAGGTATTCATCACCACCATATTATTACCACCGTATTGCCTGAACTTTATAGGACACCAAAACTTTAATATTAAAGGTAAAAAGATCAAAATCAATTTTACTATATTTAGATTCACACAAAGCCAACCTTGGAGTAAATTCTGTAGTAAAGTGATTAGTGAAGTAAGGGACAATTTTAAGGATAAATAGGCTTAGAGGGTTGTTCAGCTTCAGTAATTAGATTGAACAAGATGTAGGTACCAAGGCTACGTCAGGCCGGGCTTGCCTTCTTTCTGGCAAGTAGGAGCTTAGTGTAATAGTATAGTATAATAGTAATATAATAGTCCTCCGTTGTGTTGAATTGAACTATATTTAGTTTATAAGACTCATCCATGTTATTCCCAAATTACATCGTAGATTTATATAGTTGTTTTGTCGAAGTTCGCATACATGTATTATTGTTGCAAGTGCGACTGCCAGACAAGGGGTCTCGGGTTCGATTCCTGGGCCAGGCAAAGTATTGCTGGGCTTTTTCGACTTTTTGAAACGGAATCTGGATTTGTGCCCAGTATGTGGCAATCAGCCAATGTCCACCTCGCCTACCCCGCCCCTTCTGAAATAAAAAGCGTGATGGTACACACGTATAAATTATTGTAGTGTCAACATATCAAGCGTGATTGTAGGGATTCTTTATCCAAAACCTTAAAATGAATGTATAAAATATTTTCATTCAACTTTGTAACTTTTTACGGTAACTCACAACCTCTTTACACGTGTATCATTGAAAACCGAAGAAAAAGGGACTCCACATATATCTATATCTGTCTGTACGTGTGCACAGCCAGTGTCTAAAACATCAAAGCACTCGGAGACTCGAGTTGTCCCACACGATGGTCCGTGATATCGAAAAGTGGTTAATTTCCTGTGATGTGCCGATGGGATGACGTAACGATGTGACGTAGTTCCTTTTAAACGCAAACACTCCGTCTGTTGATTGAAACATGATCAAGTAACGCCAAAAATATAATGTTAATAAGGTAATTTCACTGTCTACTTGTTAACTAATTATAATGTTCTTGTCTAGACAGTTTTTTTAAATAGATTTTAATTGTAGTATTTGTAACTTGACTAATTACAGTACCTATCCTACTGTGAAATAGTAAATAATACTTTTTACTACAAGTACAAAATGCGGTGTCTCAAGGTCTACGAAAGTGTTATGTAGCCTGTCGTAGCGTGCTACGGAATTTCGTAGCAGGCTACGAGAATTCGTAGCACATTTTGAAGTTGTAGCAAATTAAACAGTACCTCCTTTTTTTTTAAATAAGAAATGTTTTATTAAAACAAGTAATCTGTAATAGAGAAAATTTGTAAAAGAGTAATAGAGACACAATCTATTACTCTATTACAAATTTTCTCTAAAATATAGTTTTGGCAATAAATCATTAACTATTTTTTCTACACATACATTAAAATACCTAATTTAAGTATTTTCTCCAAAATTTCTTTATTTCACCGTGTACTAAACGAAATTCTCGAACCATTTTAAAATACATAAATCCATTATACTTGAGACTTTCAGAGGCGTCCTTCAGTAATGCGTAGACAAATGTGATTGATTGGCGTGTCAAATCGGTAGGCTTTTGCGCTGTCGTGTGCAAAGTACCGCCTTCTAGACGTCACTGATCGAAATAACCTTACAATGTCGAATATTGAGAGGTTAAAAACTTTCCTAGGGTTGGGATTCGTGAAATTATCGGAGTCCGAAAACTTTCTAAAAATAGTCTTCGAAAAAAAGTACGGTACGTAAAAAAGTAGTTAGACCGAGACGGAAATTATCCATATTCAAATGACATCTTGGAGTTCTAAAATATTCAGATTGAATATCGACTTACTTAAACTCGACTGAATTTCTTATAATCTTCTCCCCAACACTTTATAATGACCTTGAAGAAATTTAAGCCCATAAATTGACAGAGCCATGAACTTATTTTCACAAGATTTTATTTGACTCATGGTAGATGAATTTTAGTAATTCTTCACTGTCAGAGGACATCGATATCCAGGGTACGTGCTCATATTACTCCGGAGAGACATAGCGTGACGTAAGGAGGTTCCATGTGAAATGGGTTTGGAAACTCGATACAAATCCGTTTGAACTTGATCTTCTAAGAAATATGTGAATACGACTAAAATAATTTCGAATATTAATAGCAATAAGAGTTTTATAATTCAAGTTTACTGAGAAATGTATTAAGGGTTTTTGAATGAAATACGTATTAAAAACATCTGTAATAATTCACAATAATGACTACCTACTTCAGTATTATTAATTTACCAGGAACGTCACGTCTTTTATCCCCGATAGGGTAAGCAGAGTCGTATACAATTTACACCCACTTTTTACTATTTATGATATAAGTCCCATGTAATAGGGGGTGAGCCTATTGTCATATACCGGGCACGATTCCAGACTCCGTGTTATAACTAAGAAATTTTGGAAAAACCGAAAAAAACCCAGTAATACTTTGCCCGATCCGGGAATCGAATCCGAGACCATTTCTTAGGCAGTCGCACCATGCGTCAGTCTTATTATAAGAGGCTTAATATTATGAATAAGAAAATAAATTGTGAGTTAACATAAAATTTTATTGTGAGTCAGTGGGCTGTTGGTTGTTGGTATCACTTGATGACATTTTAATATATCACCCTGTCATGTGGGCGATGGCAATTTCGTTTGATAACAATGGAGTAGAGTTTGGCTGGGTACAATGACACTTTATTGGGCATAGATAGCAGATTAGAAAAGAAATGTATTAAAACTGATCACGACATGGGAACATGGACAAAAGGATTGGACGTTGTATTTTAAATTTAAATGTTAAGTACATATGTAGAGTTGGTTATCGTGTATTTCATTGTTTTTAACCATTTAAGATCGTCAAAAGTCTATAATATTTTCAGTAAGAGCTTTTGGCTTTTCAGTTACATAGGCAGTCAGCCAGTAACAAAACCTGCCAGTGACACCTTTGTGTTGTAACCTGCATACTAACAAGCGTTGTGAATGTAACCTCAACCGCTGGGAGAATACTAAAATATGATTTATTTGGTGGAATTTAACTCAGCAGTGATTTTATTGTAACTTTCGTGAGACATACTAAATTAATTATTATGTTATCGGCTTACTCACGTAATGTTTTGACGTGGAACTCGACTAGTTTCAGTAGCAGCGCGACAATCGCCGCGTCGTGTGTCGCGGAATGCTGCTCATGAATATGAGCCTCTAGCATGGCTTGAAACTAGTCGAGTTCCTCGTCAAAACATCACGTAAGCCGATAACATAATAATTAATCAACTCTGCAGGTTCGAAAGAGTCTTAACCACACTATGATATTCTACGACCTAACTCTCACCAGTTTGTATAAGACTTTTGACGTACACCATTATAGTCCCACTATCTGTCTCAGCTCACGTAAGAGACAGTTATTGAAAGTGGAATAATTTCTCTTTCTGAATTTATGTTTTATTTATTTATTTATTTATTTACAGGAAACTCAACAGCTTACTTTCTAAGTACATGATATGGTATATATGTGACATGAGGTTCTTAAGCCAATAATAGAGTTTCACAGCATGCATTATATTAAACTAGAAAGTGGCGGAAAAAAGTAACCTAACAATATAATTTATAACAATATAATAATTAAAATAATTAAATATAATAATTAAATAACTAATAATAAATGAATAAACCAGTATTATTTACGAATCCGTGAGCATCTCCACAAGTGATTTACGAAATGACAGCTTAGACAAATGGAATATATCCAGGCTTTCAAATTTGTCTATGTACAAGCGAGGTAGTCGGGTCATAACAGCATTACTCCCATAATTAGACCGGTGTGACGGTACACTAAACAAATGGGTGTGTCTTGTACGAGACCTTTGTGTGCAAAATTCTATGCACGACAAAAGTTCGCCGCTGTCAATCTTACCACGTAGAATATCAAACAGGAGAAGCATATCCAACATCTCTCGTCTGTCAACGAGTGGAAGCAAGTGATAATGACTACAATCCGCGTGATAAGAAGCATGACGCTTGTTGCTTTTAAAGTTTAAAAATTTTATAAATCTTTTTTGAAGACCTTCTAATCTAGAATTATAAACCTTATATTGAGGTGACCAGATTGGACTACAGTACTCTAGAATGCTACGGACATAGGCAAAATATACGATCTTAAGGCTGTGGAGGTTTCTGAATGGTTTACAGGTGCGCATTACGAAGCCAAGATTACGAGAGGCTTTATTAACTATGCTATCAACATGTTGAGAGAAAAGTAATTTGGAGTCGAGCATTACACCAAGATCTCTGACTGCATCGACTCTTTCAATTATTTTGTTATCAAAACTGTACATGTAATTTATTGGCTTCTTGCAACGAGTAAAACTAATACATTGACATTTCGAGATATTGATATTAATATTGTTACGTGTGTAGTATTGGTATAATGAGTTAAGATCACGTTGTATAAGTTCGCAATCGAGTCTCGATCTGATACGTAGATATATCTTCATATCATCTGCGTATAGGAGGTGTTTAGCGTATTCGAAACATGACCGGACATCGTATAAGTACGCACAGTAAAAAAGAGGTCCAAGTAAGGATCCCTGAGGAACACCGGACGGTATACTAACGAAATCAGATCTGTAACCGCCAACAACAACGGCCTGAGATCGCCTAGACAAATAAGATCTGACCCATCTGAGCAGGTCACCATGGATGCCAAGATTTTGAAGTTTTGAAAGCAGGATAACGTGATCCACGCGATCGAATGCTTTTTCAAAATCCGTGTAGATCACGTCAACCTGCCCACCAGCCTCCATATTACAGATAACATAGTTACTGAAGGTAGCCAAGTTAGATGTAGTAGAGCGTCGCTTAATAAAACCATGTTGATACGGACCTATGCCATTGACTATCACAGAGTAAATGCTACTATGGACGATTTTCTCAAACACCTTACTGATTGTATTAAGAATCGATATTGGGCGATAATTTTTAATATCCGATTTCGAGCCTTTCTTATGTACAGGAACAATAAGCGCAGCCTTCCACAGAGAAGGGAAGACACCCTCGGCTAAAGACTTTTTAAACAATAGCGTTATAGGGCGTGCTAGACCATCAGCACAACCACGCAGAAATACTGCAGGTAAACCATCAGTCCCGGGACCTTTAGTTTTGTCTAACGTGCGTAAGATGCCAAGTACAGAGTCCTCAGTGATAGTAAGTGTAGATATTACATTACTCAATCCTTCTACTAATTCACTAGTGGTACATGTAGACCCCACACTTGTGGAAAGGTGTGCAGATGGTCCAGCAAAAACACTATGGAAATATTCACCGAATGCGGTACAGATACTATTACCATCTTCATATGTTTTATCATTGACTGTAAAAGCTTTTGGATATTGACTGCCACCTCTGTATTTTATGGATAATTTCGATCGATGCATATTTTGAGACAGTTTTTTTCCTTGCCATATTTAGGACATGTTGATGTGGAGTTTGATTAGTATGGTACTGTTCTGATAGGTTGAAAAATGTTGACTATAAAGGGATGTAGTGGTTGAAAACTAATCTCAATACACCAAGTATTTGTCTTAATAACGTAAATCTCATTTTATAAAGCTCTCCAATTCTGGGAAATAATATCGGCCTAGAATATAATAAATGCAATGAATAGTGGTTTAATTTACTTTCCTACATCACAGTATGAGAGATATTTAATATCGAGAGCAGAATTACATTAAACAATGAGGATTCATTATTGTTTATCCACTATTAGAAATGTGAATGCAATAAAGATAGAAGCTACTAGTTTTGCATTTTATTAGATGACATTGCATACCGTAATATGAAACACATTTTTTGGTATAGAACTACTAAGAAAACTTAGCTTTATTTGAATTCAGATATAATTAGGTTCTATTGTGCCCAGATACCTATTTATTATTATAAGATATCTTTGACTGAATATTTGTGTTACATATTTCTCATATTTATTTGAACAATGTAACCAAGAATTGTATTGTGGACCCGATTGGAAAAGAGTAACCTATGGAGTTTCTTGCTCATGCTCGTTCTTCTCTATAGGAATCTACACTTTAGAATGAGCAAATAGCTTCACTCGAGGACTGACCGACAGACAGACATTTTTAACATTGCAATATTTGCTTTGACCTTCAAAAGTGCCTTCCCGGTCTATTCAAAATAAATAATTTTGACTTTAACTTTGATTATTTACTATAGGTTTAGAACATCTTATTGTAACTTAATTTCGATAACACTTCGATTTCCCATGTAAACAAGGAGATGATATAAACCAGCTTACAACTTGTGTACGATTAAAATTAATTAAATTACATAACCACTACATTCCTAAAATAGGATTTATCGTAGTACATAACATGTTATATGTTACAGACTGGTTATACGTACTTATGTAATCAACTTTTCGAACACATGCGATGTGAGTGATATGATTTACACAATGTCGAATGATTGTATTGCGTTTGAGTGTAAACAAATGTGTTTGTAAACACACAAACTTACGGCACAATAAAATAAAGAAAATCAAACATTTATGTATTTTAAAATGCGTAGATATTTTTCTAAATTAAATTGTCAAATGAAATCACAAAACCACTGTAAAAGAAAATCTGTCCAGAAAAAAACTGTAAATAAATAAGATTAAAGAAGTCCAAAACAAGATGGCTTCAAACTGTTTGGACCTTACCATTCTTTAGTTCTTATACAGCTTTTATTGAGCACGTAGAGTAATTCGGTCATATGACCGCGACCTACTTGGAGAAAAAGGCTTAAAGAAAAAAACCTTTGTAAATAATACATCAGTGTAATGACAGGATGAGCACGGAGCGCTGGGACAGAGGTAATTACGTTACGTGAGCACACGTTCCTCGGAACGCATGTTCTGACATGTAGCTCTTATGGAACCAAGTACTTAGAAGAAAGGACATTTAATATCGTGATAGGACATTGCCAAAAAAAAATAGTTCTAATAACACTGTTGTTAGGGCTAACATTTGATCTACATATTTTCATCATTAGTGTTTTATTAATTTTAAAGTCACTTTTACGTATAGGAAGTTAACGGTTAACAATAAACCATGGATCTTTTACAGTGAATTGTACCTGGAATTGTGCCCAGTACATAGCAATAGGCTCTATTTCGTGGGAATTATAACACTAATGGTGATAAGTGGGTCGTACATTGTATTACGTACCGTAATGTGCACCTCTGCCTACCTCTTTGGGTCATCACGTTTTAGACAAACACACAAATAAAAATTCACTTTAATCCTAATATAATACAAAACAATTTTGTTTAGTACACGCAGGAACATCAAAATTATCTGCATCGAATCATTAGAAAGCTTGTAAGATACACAAAAATGCACTTTAATCACGATATAATACAAAACAATTTTGACTGGTACAGGTAGGAATATCAAAATTTTCTGCACAGAGTTCCTTTTAAGATATGGTACTTAAACAATTTATAATGAGTCCTTGTATTATAACAGATTATACAGCTTCTTATAACAATGTAACTTGTATGACAAAACGGATTTGTTGAGAGTCTCTCATTTTCTTTGTTTTTCTATTGACTTAACAGACAATGTTTTCATGAATTTATTATAATTATGGATGTCTTCAGGCAGGCATGTATGTTTTCAGGAAAGCTTTTATGTATTTTTTGTTTTTAATGAGGGATAATACTTCGACGTTTTTGCCTAAGGGGTAAGAAAGTTTTGATACTGGCTGGTTACAAAATACTCAGAAAAAATCTACAAGTTAAGTAAATCCTGGTACTTAAACTCGCTACTACTCAGTCATTTAATGATTACTTAATCTAGTCGACCAGCAATTGTTGTCGATATAAAATCTTTACTAAAGAATTATTAAAGTAATCATTAAATTATTTGTGAGTTTAGAAAAATCTATAACTGCCACAGTTAAACATTTTTTTAAATAAATAATAGTTTAATACTGAGTTCTTACTTGTAAATTGATGCTGAATAATGATAAAGCTTCAGTGCACCTAATATTCTGTATAGGTATTGATATTTTTTAATAATTAGGTACTATCGCATAGATAACTAAGAGATTATGAAGTTTGTGTAATAACAGAAGTTTTTCCAAGTCACGTGCACTAGATAATAACTTCTAGTCCCAATAACCTAGATTTTGATGAATGAAAATAGTTAATTATTTCATGTCCGACTGCCAAAAAGATTTATTTATTTTATCCCTCCTGAAATATAAGTATAATATTTCAGGAGGGATAAAATAAGTCAATTTTAATGCGCCATTTTAAAGAGTAAGTACAAAATTTTAACAAAATGATAATAAGTCTATATTTTGGAACTCATATTGAGTTAATAGCGATGTAATACTGTTATACGAAGCTCTGAGCTCGCCAGTGTCGACGGTAAAAGGGTCATATAGGCATTAAGCTCCATTTACTTTCAATTTCAGCAATTTCAGTAGAGACTGACCCTCTCTTGTTATAAACGGTAGGTATTATATTAATAATAATTTATTTTTGAAAAGTATATGTACGGATTTTTTTCGTTTACGTAACTAGGTACTATTTAGCCAAACTAAAACATTTTCTAAGCCAAAATTATTTAGTTCAAATAGACCAGGAAGGCACTTTTGAATATCAGAACACACTGGTGACGGACGCTTAGCGAAGAATTTGCCTTCTACAGTTTTCTTTCGGCAGTT
Source organism: Spodoptera frugiperda (assembly GCF_023101765.2). NCBI lineage: Eukaryota > Metazoa > Arthropoda > Insecta > Lepidoptera > Noctuidae > Spodoptera > Spodoptera frugiperda. The sequence continues at coordinate 9,316,057 of NC_064218.1, forward strand.
AAAGACTTTAATGTAACAAATCTAGCCTTGGTATCGAAAACAGTTGATTCATCTTCTTCACAAATGAAAAGTACTTAAATCATCAAACCATTATTGCAATGGAGGTAAAATGGGAAAGAAAGAAAGAAAATTAAATATCAATTAATCAAGCTCGTCAGTGAGGACGATTAGTGAGGGACCGCTGGCCTGATAGCTATTCCACAGGATAATTATAATTAATGATCCGCACTTAGCTTACTGAGGTAAGGGAGAGAAAAGGGAATTAAGAATAAAGATGCTTCGTGTTTTCTGGAGAATTAGTGAACGTAGAGTACCAATGTAGGTATACCATTTATTAATATTCTCTGTCATGCTTTTTGTATTTTGTTTTCTGTGAGGATACCATGTATACCTACTTAAATTTAGATATGTTTAGGCATATTTTGTTAATACCTGGTGCATCAGATGTTGTGTAATCTGTATACAGGGTGTCCCTGAAATCGACGTCCAACGGGCACTAGATGATCAGCAAGGTTCCAACTGTTATCAGAAAAATATAAAAAAATTCTAAGTCCTACAGTTTTTAAATTACAGTGACTTATGTGTTATCCACGAAAAAGTACACCCTGTGGCAGTCTTTTGACTCTTGTTGCTACAAATCTTTATTTTTTCGTCTGCAGTCTTCCTTACATTATCCTGAATAGTGCTCCAGTAATATGGAATCATAAATTCTTAGCCAACTGCTTTAGATTGGAAAACATTGTTAGTTTTAGAGTAACCAAATACTCTGAATAAAATTTTCACCTTACTTTAAGTGACTGTACTGAATAAATTATGTATGGGGCTAGTAGTGGCAAATTTCACCAAAGTTGGCGCATTTAATAAGGATTATAAAATGGTATAGCACTTTGCAAATTATTTCTTAAATTCGACACAAAAAAAGATTTTTCAACGAAACTCCGTTTCGATGAATTTATTTGAACTTACTAATATTTCTTCTAGTGTACTCAAATCATACGTTACAACCTCGTATGCACTAGACAACACTTTGCACGCGATTTGTTATCATCATGTTGAAAATCAGCGAGGATCTCTTGTCAAACAACATTGTCTGTTTACCCGTGATTTCGCTTATTCGATTTCGATTATCGCTAGACGAACTGGTGTTGTGCATCTCGAGCTATCGTACTCGGGCTTCGGCATTTTAGCTTATTTATTTTTTTAAATTATTTTTTGCTTTACCTGCAATTCATTGTAACGGTGCAAATAACTCTTTCTCGGCAAACTAAAGAATATTTGATGCTTCATCCCACATTTGATCACAAGGCATGAACACGTAACATAATCGGAGGATTCACCCATTTTTTTTTTTTTTTTGATGGGGATATTATGACGAGTAATTGTGCGTAAGGGCTCATGTACACCACACCACTACCGCGTCGATATGCTGTATACATGACGCTGCCGCGTCCGTTCCTTTTGATTTTACTACACATTTGATAATGTGTTTGATGCACTATGAACATCATATTGCAATCATTCAATATTATTTAGTGAAACATGATACAACACAACATCAGTTCCTCTAGTAAGTCTAGTAATATTGCCGACGAAAGCTGCAAGCGAAATCATGAGTAGACAGACAATGTTGTTTGACAAGAGATCCTCGCTGATTTTCAACATGATGATAACAAATCGCGTGCAAAGTGTTGTCTAGTGCATACGAGATTGTACCATATGATTTGAGTACACTAGAAGAACTATTAGTAAGTTCAAATAAATTCATCGAAACGGAGTTTCGTTGAAAAATCTTTTTTTGTGTCGAATTTAAGAAATAATTTGCAAAGTGCTATACCATTTTATAATCCTTATTAAATGCGCCAACTTTGGTGAAATTTGCCACTACTAGCCCCATACATAATTTATTCAGTACAGTCACTTAAAGTAAGGTGAAAATTTTATTCAGAGTATTTGGTTACTCTAAAACTAACAATGTTTTCCAATCTAAAGCAGTTGGCTAAGAATTTATGATTCCATATTACTGGAGCACTATTCAGGATAATGTAAGGAAGACTGCAGACGAAAAAATAAAGATTTGTAGCAACAAGAGTCAAAAGACTGCCACAGGGTGTACTTTTTCGTGGATAACACATAAGTCACTGTAATTTAAAAACTGTAGGACTTAGAATTTTTTTTATATTTTTCTGATAACAGTTGGAACCTTGCCGATCATCTGGTGCCTGTTGGACGTCGACTTCAGGGACACCCTGTATATAAAAGTGTTCCGTTACTGAGTGACTGACTTACTGACAGACAACGTACAGCCAAAACTGCTAGACGTAGGAAACTGAAACTTGGCATATAAGTTCACAGGAACAGGAGAACCGCGACTCGCCTGTTTACGCAGACCAAGTCGCTGGCAGTAACTAATATAATGATTATTTTGTCCATGATATAGTTTAATCCCTTTTTCTTTAACATTATTAGTGGAAAGTCATGTACTTCTGCGAAAAATAATATGTTTCTAAGCTTCATTTGATCATGAAAACCCGACCGTTTCAGTAAAATAAGTTTAGTATCGGTTTCTGTTTCTGAATACGTTATTAAATACTTTTATAGCTCAGTTTGTTTTCCAAACAATCTATGTTTATTATTGAATTAATTTTAGCAATACGTTACGTCACGACAGTTTACCCGTGTATTTTATTACTTCCCTTATTATGATGTAGTTAAAGTTTATTTTGTCAATACCTAAATATTTCAAAGGGACACAAAACATTTACTAATATCTACTACCTATAAACCATATTTTTTTGTTTACCAACATACAAGGGTGTGTTTACAAACATACAAGTCCACACGTATACACGTGACAACCAGACCCGAATCAACTATCTAGACACACGGCAGTGTGTCCGCCAAGTTCGAGCAAAAAAACCGACACACCGGCCGTGGGTTATATTACACGAACCATTTCGGGCCAAGTTCGACCCACCTATAACTCAAAATCTATTTTATCTACGCATATGAAATTTCTAGTATCTGTCAAGATCTACTTACTTATCTAAAATACAAAATTTCATTAATGTACCTATTGTAGGTCTTGAGATATTGACGTCAGAAAATCGCTATTTTTACTATACACTCACTGACTGACTGACTGACTCACTCATCAAAAACCTAGACCACTTCCAATGGTCGTATTGACTTGAAATTTGGCATGGAGGTAGGTCTTTAGGTCAAGGTAAAGGAAAAAATCTGAAAATGGCCAAGTGTGAGTCGGTTTTAAAAATAATGAAGGTCTAAATTCATACCCCTAAGGAACTAAAACAAAAAAAATATCTATATCTTCCAATGGTCGTACCGACCTAAAATTCGTTACGAAGGTTTGTATTTAGTCAAAGTAAAGTAAAATAAGAAAGAAAGAAAATAAACCTTACAAAAATAAATGAAATCCCACCCAAAACATAAATGTGAAAGGCTGCCAAGTTCGATAATACTTGATGATATAACTTGGCAAGTTTTAATAGAAAATTATATACTTGACTCATTGCGTTTAGTAGGTTTATAACAAAGTGTGTCAAAACTTGCCAACTTGTTATATCATTTTTAACTGAGGTCTGTGTATGGAACTTGGTACTTATTTAGATCTCACTTCTTTTATAGGCGAAGCATTCCAATATTATCGAACTTGGCAGCCTTTCACATTTATGTTTTGGGTGGGATTTTAATTACATAATTTTAATACTCCAATTACCACACAATTTTGTTCTTATTCGAGGTCCTTATTCGAGGAGAAACTCTAAAATTTTCAAAACAATAAAATTCGATATTATACAGCGGTAATCATTTGGACACGTTTGATAAATACAATCTTGTATCCTGTTGGAAATTCTGAGAAAATAATAACAACATGAATCTATAATGTGTTACGAGACCGATCTTCTGGTTGGTATCTGTCTTCGAATTGTGATGATAACAAACGATTTTTTCTTATTTCTATAACTATTATTTCTAAACTTATTACACCTTAGTAATACTACTACCGACCTATATTAAATTCTAATAGCACTTACTTGTTTCTAAAAAGGTTATAAAACCTGTTTTTATTGAATAATCGTCTATTGGCTACCTAGGCTACCTGAAAATTCTAAAAAAAATACTCATTCATTTTTATTTGCGGAACCATTCCAAATCTAAACGCTCAAACCATAGACAATAATTTGTCAGCTATACGGACTTATGTTGATGACAATTACGGAAATGAGGTCGGTCATATTTCTGTTTACACAAGTATAATCAATTCAGTGTAGAGGTACATATATTTATTAGTATGCGATCAGTATCTTACACGTGCCCTAAAAGGAAAATTGAATTGGTTTAGGGACAGTCGCAATGTGTGCCATGTTTTCGAGTCCTTTCCCTTAACGATTTTTTTATGGTAAGCAATCGCCGCCGCCCATGGACACCCAAAACACCAGAGGTGTTATAAGTGCGTTGCCGGGTCTTTGGATTTTTGGGTTCTGGGGAATCGGGGATTGGAAAGATTGGGAAGGGGAGTAATTGGGCCTCCGGTAACCACACTCACACAACGAAACATAACACAAGCGTTATTTCACGTCGGTTTTCTGTGAGGCCGTGGTATCACTCGGGTCGAGCCGGCCCATTCGTACCGAGAAAAGACTAGGGTAAGGTAGCCATTGGACGCGGCTGCTTTCAAGAGCCTTTAATTATATAACTTCTGTCGAGTTCTGCCCAATACTTCAGAATTGATTGAGGAGTTTTATAGTGCGTTGTGGAAATCGAAGGTTATTGTAATTTCTGGAATTTGGTGGAGATTTCGTGATCGGACGAACTGTTGCAGGGGTTTGTGTGTAAGAGGGTTACTAGTGAATTCATTTTCTGTTATGATGATTACCTATTATAAATCGATTGTGTTTACCTTTTCAAAATCTGAAACATCATTTTACATCTCATAGTGAGGCGATGCCGTTTAAGATACAACGATGTATTTATTAAAGGGTTTTATTTAGCTTGAACCTGTTTGTCCAGTAATTAAATTTTTATCCTCTTCCGGATAACAAATCGATCTAATATTTGGTACACTCTCTTAAATTTGATGATCATACACATTAAAGCCGTTTAAGATACAAAATACGTGGTGGTTTGAACAATTTATTTTTTGAAAAAGCTTTCATATTTTTTTTGTGCCTTAGCGTAAAGTGAAATTATTATTACAAAAGTCTTTTTCAAAAATGTTTACTATAATTTTTTTCTACTACATCTACAAATTGCTATCACGTACTACACCAGCTACCCTACTATGTCCTGTTCGTGTCTTCCGATGTAGCAATTAATAAAATTAGAGGGACAACTGTGACCCGGGTCCGGAACGCAGTGTAATTCACTTTACTTTACTATGCCTTATGAATAAAAATGACTCTATCCCCATTGTACTTCGCAGTCTATGAGAAATGCCATGCAAACAAACCAAATAAAGACTTCCAGGCGCTATTGAATTTTTCAATTTATAACCTAATAAACGCTATTCCCAAGTTTTGTTATAACTTTTTGTGCTTGCAATACCTATCTTCTGGATACCGTTGATAATAGTCAATGCATACTGATTTCAAAAAAATATTACCTTAAATCAAATAAAAATGTCTATACATTTCATTTTAAAATATATTGCTTTCTGATGCAAAAGGTATTTATTGCGCTTGCAAAAAATCAACCGAAGGTACTCAACCTTTAGATAACAAGGTGACCTTATTGCAATTCGAAATTTAAACTACGTGTAGAATGTTCCAGAATATGTAGAGTAAAAATATAGAAATCAAAATCTATGATTCGAAAATAATAATGAGCACTGTCAGTCTAAAAGAGGGCAATCCTGAACTTTCGAATACATTCGAATTTTAAAATTGAAAGATATGTATCTGTATCGATAACCGAGACGTGCATAATAGTGACATTAATCGTTCACGCTATGTAACTGCGCAGAAGATAATTCGCATGATTCGCTGTTCAAAGTTCATTAAGTTATCAACGTTTAAGAAAAATATACACTGTGCTAATTTGAGCATATCTATACTCGTTTAATAATACTTTTTTCTTATTTTTGCCACCCACGTTTTTTTGAGAAAGCTGGCAGGGATAAATAATTATTATCTTTTTTAATTGAATAACTTAAAACCCATTTTATGTGTCATTTGTCGTAAAAAATATATCTATAAATAATACATTAATTTATTTTTACAAAATTAATTTAACTAAAGTTTCAAGACCTTTGTGGTCGAACCTTTTTTAATCCGTTTTATTATTCATACGCACTGGCTATAAGCGGTAAAAAAATTGCAAAACACCATTAAGTTTTCTTTTTTAATACTTTATTTTTCTGTAATTTATTGGGTTCTCAAGTATTTTTGGACACGATTCAGCCAGTTGTAAGTAGATACACCACCTCTTTTCTTGTTTTGTCACATTCACTAAAAATATTGAATTTTGATTTTATTTCTACTGCGTAAATAAATACATATACACAATGACACATACCTTTACCACAAAATCTATTTTGATGACTCAGTAATTATAGACTTTCGTATTTAAAGAAAATAAAATATAGGTCAAGTTTTAATTTCAGATGGGTCATTAGTTACATAAAATACTGGCAATCATCCTACCCAATATAGCCAATCCAGTGCTCACCCAATGCGCCAACAGACAAAAAAAGATAAAAGAAAACCAATTTTCCTTCGCGCCATTTATCCTGAAAGCCGGCGTGGTTTTACTCAAGAAAACAATTTACGAAAACTTATATTTCTTTCTTTCTTTAACAGATTATCCCTGTAGGATATTAGTTCTGAAAATAGAGGTCATTAATGATTTTATTTGTGTGGTAGAATCTAGCTGCTATACGTAATTTGAATGGGTCTTTTCGACAAGGAAAAATACCTATACCCTCTTGTATAATACCAACGCAGTAACGTAGCCAAGTTTCGCCTGGTGAGTGAGAGTTCTGGACGTCTTATTCATTTAATTGGGTCATCATATTAGTAGAAGAGGCGACATTGAAAGGTCGCTACCACACTCCTGAAGCCTCTGGTGTGGCAGGCACTTAAGCTTAGTAGTTTGTAGCTTATAGTAGCTAGTGCCAGTTACCACCAGGTCGCCCTTTAGCTTTGTAGCTGTCTACTAGTATCGCTTACATTAACAGCCTATAAGTGGCTACTGCTGACCAAAACAATCTTCTCGTACGTAGAATATTTGAGCATTAATCACCACGCTTGCTCAATGCGGGTTGGTGATTTGAAACTTTATATTATTGTATCACACTTTAATTGTGAAAGTTTGTTTGTTTGTATGTTTGTCCGTCAATCGCGCTGAAACGAATGAACGGATTTTGATGTTTGGTATACAAACAGGATATGAGCACTGAGCAGACTTCGGTGGTAGGACTTTTTATCCAAAAGGAATATGGGATTATGGGCAAAGCCGCTGGCAAAAGCTAATAATTCGTCTATTAGTTTAAGCCGATATATTTAACGAGCCGAAATCGTTTTACCAAGGCTAATATAATAATGAGTTTGGTTTCCATGAAACAAAATCGTATTATTGGGATAATTATTGTTTGGAAATAGTTGGCCTGTGGTAACACGTGGTTTCAGTTGTTCTTTGTGTTTGGTTAGGGCTGTGTGGTTCATGTGGTCTGTTTATTGCTTGCATACAGTTTATGTATATATACATTAAATATTTTGAGGTTAATGATTATTTATTTACTCATAAAGAACAAAGGTGCTTGCTAGTGAGCTTAACTGACTAATTATAATTATAACTAGGTATATATAGTAAATTTTTTCTTATACATATTTTCTCAACCTATCAAATATTTAATATCTGATTTTTATCTTCCTTATTTCTTTTTCAATCTTCAATAATGACATAGAATTCATATAATACTTAAACCACCCCGTAAGGTTTATTTTTATCGACATCAAAAAAGAAAAAAATTAAAGGGAAAAAAGGATTTAAACTCTTAATTCGGCTTAATTCCATAAAGTCGTTTCTTTGAAAAAAAAAATCGACAAACAGCCTCGTCGTCTAACAGTGAGAACTGGCTGATTATGTAAATCCAATTAGGAAGAGATATTTAAGCGTGAAAACAAAACAAAATAAGCCTCTGGGTCCCGAGAAAAATATATAACAAACGAGTTTAAGCACGTGTCGGTCCGTGGTCAAAGTTCCAGTGATATAATAAAGCTAAATTCAATAGTTTGTTAGTTTATCCCTCATTCATCTATCACTCTGTGACGGGCGTTCGCTCCCACAGAAGTTAAAATCGTTACCCAAGTTTCCTGACAGTTTGCGCCACATTCGCGATGACCATTCACAATTTTCCTTGATAAATAACCTTGTCATTTTGTTATGATGGTTTTATTAAATTTGGAGTTGAAAAGATTGTCTGTATTATGTATTTCTGTGACATTTAATTGTAACTGTAGCTAAAACTACCTATATTTTTTATTAGCAAGAGACAGATTCTTCATAATTTCTCGTTATTCCAAATTTCCTTTAGTACTGTTTTGTGGTTCCAAGCGATTATAAAAAATTGTGTAACCTATAGGCTAATCGTAAAAAAGACTACATTCTTATATTAATATGTAATAATAATTTATATTAATTCTTAATAGTGAATATTGGCCAATATTAAATAATATATTATTATATTATTAATATTATTTGTATTATAACTACTGGATTTTCGAAAATATATAATACACAATAGTGTGAGTGGATTCCGAAGGTTTCTATGCATTCAATGAATCGTATAAAGTCTATTTAAGCCATAGTAACATACTTGTTAGTATTACTTGATGGAGTAATATTTTCTAACCATTCCTGAAATTTTCACTAACACAAACCTGCTTTCTTCAAAAGAGTATAATTTTCATAAAAGTAATCTGTATTTTCAATACTTCATTCTCCAAATTCTATTCACAAATCCATAATACTAATGAAACGGACTTTGGAAACGCAATACAAAGCATTTTCACCCTTTTTTACATTAACAAAGTATAGCAAACATACCCTTTTTTGTACGTCTGGTGAAAATGTAGGCAACCTTTTACATTTTCGAATAAAAATAAATGACCTTAAACGGCTTTTGGCTGATGAATGGCGAAAGGTCTAGAACAGAGTAAACATTCTTCCACAAAGTTAAATACACAGTTTCACATCAAGTTATGCAAAACCAGTATAAACTGACCGTTGGATGTGGGGAAATGTGATAGAAAGCGAGACTATGATAAACTGGTTATGTACAGCTTATTTCGTACTGTCGACTGTCTATCTATTTACGAAGCTGAAAAACTGTCAACATCAATCATTTAGTCGTATACGAAAAAGGTTACAATGCCCATAGTGTCCAAACTATGTACTCTAGAGATTGTGAATAGTATTCTTCCTTTCCCAATTTGTGATAGGGCAAAAATATTGTACAAATTGATGTGTTGATCAGAATTTTTTATGTGTTATGTGTATACACATACTGTTTTGTTTACACTATTAGTAACTATATAGTTTTAGTTTTTTTTATAAGTCATTGTGATTTTAAAGGCACTGAGCGATGTTTAATGAGCATAATAATAGAAAAAAAAGCTCTAGAGATGCTGTATATTTCTTACGAAATTACTTTGGCTAGGATGTATAGGAAACTTATAATCATGTACCTACACTCATAAAATAATTAAATGTCACTTACGAGGTTCCTTTGGTAGAGTGCACCTTTTAATTCTATGAAAATCGTTTTCTCATTTAAGCATTTACATTATTTTTTCAATCTTGTTTGATACAATGCAAAACATTTTTAAATAGGTACTAGGTAAGTATTTTTCGTAGAAGCACGAAGTCACGTTGACAAAGACAGTTTGACTCAACTTTTCCCGGGAAACTTACAGCCAATTTGTTGACTATTTTAGAACTAACGAGCGCTGACTTTGACACAAATGTTATTTTAAGATATTATCGTTCTATTTATATTGGAATTATCGGAAATTATTACGTCACTCAAGGACGTTTCTGTGTAAATTTCTAATCTTTATTAGTTACTATTCGGGCAGTATAGTGCTTTTTTAAGGGGGGCAGGGTGGGGGGAAATCATCCAATGATTTGAATGACTCTTACTGACTAAAACCAGCCGTTTCTATTCCTGGTTTTCTAGCCGGAGCCCCAGTAAACCCGCTAGGTAGTCCGCAGCTCCGGATTCCCAGACATCAGCCCTACTGGGCCCCATCTGTAGTGAAGTGTAGTGCAAAATTCACCTTCTAAACGCTAATAGAAAGAACAATGAAACAGAGTACTAAAAATACAGATTTTTTTCTACAAATGGATACTTAGCAAATAAGGCTTTTGTTATCGAATTCAGACAGAATATTTATTTAACGAAGTTAATCAGACTTACCTCAAGAGAGTTTCGGCTTACTACTATTTTTAGTAACAATTCTTGAGAGATCTTGGGAGATCACAAGTAACATGAAAGATTCTGGACATCACGTTAAAAATGTATCTAATATAACCTAACAGGTAGTGTAAAAATGAAAAAAAAAGGATACCACAATTGATACTTATTTTTAAAGATTTTATTTCACAAAATAGATAAAAGTGGGTCAAAGAGAAAGGATTACCTTTTAAATATATTACCATAAGGAAAATATAACGAAACTCTAGTTACCAAACAAAAAAATTTCCGCGAATTTAAACCATAATTACTTTAGATATTTATAATATTTTGCTGGGCACGGAATCAGAATAGTTGCGAACTAAAGATGCGAAATTATGCCGACAACTTTGTGAATTCTTGCGAAATTTTCGGAAAGTAGAGCATCGTAAAATGCGAAACTTCTCTTTTACGGAACCATTATTTACTGGGTACAAAGTTTGATGTTGTTTGTTGTATTTATAAATGCGTTTGTGTTTGACTATATGTTTGTCGCGCAACTTCACTACATAGTATAAAACAAAGTCGCTCTCTCTGTCCCTATGTCCCTTTGTATGCTTAAATATTTAAAACGGATTTTGATGCGGTTTTTTTTAAGGTAGACTAATTCAAGAGGAAGGTTTATATGTAAAATACATACATAATATATCACCATTGCACCCATGCGAAGCTGGGGCGGGTCGCTAGTTATAAATAAAGTCAAGAAGAATATCGTTCCTTTTCTCTCCCATCTTTTCGTTCCTCCTTCTCCATATTTAATATTTCCGACTTCATTAAAAATTGACAAATACCCTTTACGGAACAAACTTTACTTTAATTTTTATTGTTTGATATCAACTGTGAATTTAGGTTCAAGTTTGGTTTACAGTTAAAGTCAAATTATTTCAAGTTAAGGAAAAATACTCAGCAGCTAAATCAACAAAACCCCTTTTATAATTGCCCTATATACCGTTTTAATGTAAACATAATAATATCACAGTTTGTCAGAGTTAGGTTAGTATTACCGTACCTACTTAATAATTATAATTTGAAAGAAACGCACACTTTTGTTCCGTGAGGATAGACAGAAATTATAATGCTTATTCTATCTCTATATCAGTTTCTATTCCTATTACGATCTTTGCATACTTTTTAAATTTCTATAAGTTTAAATAGTAGCAATATACGGGTCGTAGACCACATAAATTACATATATTACTATAGTAAACTGATGTGAAACCATCATGCGGTTGATTTATTTAAATACAACTTACTATTAGTAAGCAATGTGGTTTTAAAATATATTGAGTTTTAACTTTATGTATCTCTGTTGATACAGAAATAAATAACTTCTTCTTCCTTGGCGATTGAAAATTACATTGCATTATAAAATCTTTTTTTTGATAACGGTTTTTTAAAAAACCTAAAAAAAGGTAAAAATAGGTACACCTTTAAAAGATGGTTAGGTACTGGATAGTAATTAGTAACGAAGTTATTATAAACTAGCGACCCACCCATATACATGCATTATACATATAAACCTTTCTCTTGAATCACTCTATCTATTAAAAAAACGCATCAAAATCCGTTGGGTAGTTTTAAAGAAGCATACAAAGGGACATAGGGATAGAGAAAGCGACTTTGTTTTATACTATGTAGTGATAGTGATGTAATAGAGCTATTTCTGCCAATAGCCTTGTTTGGTATCACGCTGTAACAACAAAAAATAGAATGAACGATCGAGAAACATCCGAAAAATTTCCTTCAATATGAGATAACAAAATCATATGATTGCAAATATAAACACATAAAACAAAAGTTATAAATATAATGATTTACGACCGATAACTGTGTGGTTAGTTGGCTAAATATAAATTGAACTTTATCTACATCAAAACAAGTAGTTTACGTGTCGAATATTGTGCGTCAATCGATCTCGTATGTTTTGAAACGGTTATAGAATTTTATATATTTACTTAGACGGATACATGAGTAAGACTATGTTAAATTTAATTATACCTTGCTTGCTTGAGATCTGTTTCCAGAAAGATTAAGAGATAGGTGCAACCTGGATGTCTCCATGTGTCGAGTGAATAGGTTGCACATCATTGCTTACTACCAGGTTAGACAGTGGCCAAACGCTGACCTATCTTCTCTTATATATAAATGAGTTTCTATTCGTTAAATTTTGGTATCTGTTGGATCGGTTTGGCTTATTTTAGTGTTGAATTATTAATGAAAGTCCAGGGAAGGTTTAAAAGGTGGGGAATAAAATATTGAGGCGGTATTAAGTTTGCCAGGGCAGCTAGACACCGGAGCTGCGGACTGCGTAACGGGTTTACCGGGGCTCCGGTTCGAAAAGCAGGAGTAGGAACGGGGTGGTTTTCCGTCAGTAAGAGTCTGACACTCCCTCTCACCTCGCCTAAAGTGGGAGAACTCATTGGATGATTTTCCAAATATAAAAAAAACCCACCTATGTAAAATATCGACCGTGAAATTGTGATAGGTATGCCACACCTACCAGATCTCCTAACTACAATGTTGTAACAATAAAGACCATTATGTATATGACACAATGACCAATTGACCATATCACAACTCAGTCAGTGTGTCAGCATGGCAGGCGACACTCATCTATCACAATAATTGTGCCAATAACGAGAGACACGCGAATTTGATTGTTAGTGGAGTGCCTGGAGCATTCAAAACCTTAAAACCTCGGATTAGAGTTACAGTGAATGAATTAATATGATCGATGTGGGATATTGTTTTTTAAACTATAAATTGCAATGTTTACCCAAAATTTTTTTGTGCACTCCATTTTTTTATTGTTTAAACAAATTATTATAAAAAATTAATGTTTGACCATATAATATGTTCACTTTAAACAGTATTTTTTTATTTATATGTTAAATCTTACTTGAGTAGACATATAGGCACATTTTTCAAAGATACCTGTGTATAAAAATAGCAGTATCTCGAACAGGTAGAAAAACGTGGAGGGAGAGCGGAGCGACAGCTGCTATGTACAATGGAACTTCTTGGCCAGTTTAATTATAAATGAAACGCACTTTATTGTGTACATTGAAAAAAATACGGTAATTAATTATGACTAATGAAAAGAAAAAAAAAATATTTGTACAAAATCTGTTTATTTAAATATATTACATGGTTGTCTACATCAAATATTTTCTTCTACTTCATCTATCTGTATAATAGGTGAAGTATTGGAACAACTATTTCCGCTGCACTGTAAACATGATACACTGCAGTATAAACTACACTCGCGAGCAACCAAATCGACTCAACCTACATGTGCGCATTCGAAGATGTTTTCTTAAAAATATACTGAATTGCTTTAAAAACCGATATACCATTAGAAAGCTTACAACTTCAGCTTTATATTGGTACCATTATTATAAAAATTGTATCAGCACTTTTTAAAATATTTAACTTAATTCAGCGGACTAGAGTATTTGCTCACTACGACTCCAACAAGTTATAACACAAACTACCCCTATAAAACCTCCACATTAAGGTTAACTTTATCCGTGGCTTATCGAAAGTTGATCGTACACATCTCCGCAAAAACGCTTCATTTTATTTCCAAAAATTTTGGATACGACACCAGAAGAAGCCGCTCAAGTCGTTGCTCTACTGGAACAAGGACTAAGTCAGCGAAGAGTTGCTGCTCATCTGAGTTTGAGCCAATCTGTAGTATCAAGAGGGTACAGGTAGTATCAAGATACTAGTGCCTTCAATCGAAGACCAAGAATAAGCCGCCACCGGTCCACCTCGGAGAGAGACGACCGTTTTATTATTTCAACTTCACTACGAAATCGTCACTTAACCGGTGTCGATGTTCAACAGGAACTCAGAAGAGTTCGAAGAGTGGCTGTCAGCGAGTGGACAGTACGGAGATGGTTGAAGGAAGCTAACCTCACCCCTAAACGGCCTACCACAGGCCCGAAATTGACGACCCGCCATCGGCAAGCGCGCATTCAATTTGCCCGAGAACACCTGGCCAGTTCGCCCGGCGTTCCGTACGACTACCGTGCAGACACATTCTGCATTCGGCAGTTAATAAGACTGGCCTCCATTGCTCTATGCTCCAATCGAGGTGTACAACAACTCAACTTTCGATAAGCCACGGATAAAGTTAACCTTAATGTGGAGGTTTTATAGGGGTAGTTTGTGTTATAACTTGTTGGAGTCGTAGTGAGCAAATACTCTAGTCCGCTGAATTAAGTTAAATATTTTAAAAAGTACTGATACAATTTTTATAATAATGGTACCAATATAAAGCTGAAGTTGTAAGCTTTCTAATGGTATATCGGTTTTTAAAAGCAATTCAGTATATTTTTAAGAAAACATCTTCGAATGCGCACATGTTGGTTGAGTCGATTTGGTTGCTCGCGAGTGTAGTTTATACTGCAGTGTATCATGTTTACAGTGCAGCGGAAATAGTTGTTCCAATACTTCACCTATTATACAGATAGATGAAGTAGAAGAAAATATTTGATGTAGACAACCATGTAATATATTTAAATAAACAGATTTTGTACAAATATTTTTTTTTTTCATTAGTCATAATTAATTACCGTATTTTTTTCAATGTACACAATAAAGTGCGTTTCATTTATAATTAAACTGGCCAAGAAGTTCCATTGTACATAGCAGCTGTCGCTCCGCTCTCCCTCCACGTTTTTCTACCTGTTCGAGATACTGCTATTTTTATACACAGGTATCTTTGAAAAATGTGCCTATATGTCTACTCAGGTAAGATTTAACATATAAATAAAAAAAAATACTGTTTAAAGTGAACATATTATATGGTCAAACATTAATTTTTTATAATAATTTGTTTAAACAATAAAAAATGGAGTGCACAAAAAAATTTTGGGTAAACATTGCAATTTATAGTTTAAAAAACAATATCCCACATCGATCATATTAATTCATTCACTGTAACTCTAATCCGAGGTGAAAACCCCCAGGCGCTCCACTATGTCATAACTCATTGTGAAGGCTGGCCCAGTAGTTTAAAGTGCAAACTTCACCATGTAAAGTGGTACGTAAACTTTATTACATTTTCAACTTTATGCTTGTATAGTGTAAGTCGAAAATCGATTGTAGGGAAGAATGAAAACGGTAGAAAATCACCAGGGATGTCACAAGTCAGCTGTGGACTATGTAGAAAATTTTTACTTTTTTAAGAACAAATATTGAAGTAAGTTGACCTGCGGGCATCTAAAAATACCTTTATTTTTTAAGTAGTAGAGTCGTTTTTTGTTTACCGGTTGAAGTACGTAGTTAGCCCTCTAGCAAAGTTTGTGTTATGTCAATAACAGGGTTGTCTCTGTGTACATAATGGTTCAAGGGTTATAGTTTGTTCAGGGCCGAACTAGAATAGTTTGTTTTCAATTTTATATTTCGGTTATGTCACGAGTGTTGGTCAAACTTTAGTCTTGTTTGATAACTGGAATAAATTTGTAATCACATTAATATTATAAATGTGAAAGTTTGTTTGTTTGGATGTTTGTCCGTCAATCACGTTGAAATAATTGAACGATTTTTTATAGAATTTGGTATACAGGCAGGGCATGAGCTGACTGTACAAGGTGATACGTTTAATCCCACGGGAACGCGGGCGAAGCCATCAAATCCATACTAACTAATGTAATATTAAACTAACGTTTCGAAATCAATATGTATGGGTTTGTCGTATACTGAAAGACACACGACAAGTTCTCGGAACGCAAAAACATTATTTATTACTTATTTTTATGAGTGTAATTAAATGGCTACCTAAACACAGAAGAAGTCGATTCAATATTTACGATTGCCAAAAATAATAAGGAAAAAGTCTTGATATCAACTATTTTCAAAATATTATTTGATACTGTATATGTATTATGTAGGTAAATAACCTAAGTAAGTCCTCCTTCTTACTTTTCCCCAATTTTCAATAGGGGACTAATCGGAAGAATTATCTTTAAAAATGCCTAACTGGCGTGAATAAAATTAATGACTTGACTTTGACTTACTTCAGTCATTCTGAGACGCCGCACCGTTTCTTTTATACAAATTTATACGTAGGCCACTTATAATGAAACAAAACAGGTCCTCATCATTAACAAACCCACTGTGACAAAGGCATCTTAAGTTCAGAGATAAATCCGTACGCCAGTCACTTGGTCACGAACCGTCTCTTTGAAGTAATTTCACACGGCGGCTAATCAAAAATGTATGAAGATGGATCTGCGGTTCAGCCCGCTGATCGAAATCACATTAACCTTTAACATCGATGTAAATTTAGCCTTCCCTTCAATACTCGATTCATTTAACTACGACAATTTTCCATATGTATGGAATTTACGTTTTGTATAATTTATTATTAGGTATTCATCAATGAAATTTATTTGTTTTCTATTTGCCGATTTAGTGCCAACAACATTACTGTGATTTCAAAAACTTACATTTGAAATGGATTTTTAACCATATTAGACCTGCTACATGTAATAAAACTGCAACCTTACTACAATCCCCTAGTTGCCCGCTTCGGGGAGTCTATGAAAACCTATTTTAAGGTCATATTTAAGCTGATGACGATGATATCCAGCACGCTGATAATGGATGGATATTGCAAGAAATGTGTATCAATTAAGTAGTTAAATAATATTATTTGCTGTTTTACAAAATCAAGTTTTGTTTATCTTGTATACATTAGGTTATGTTTCTTTCAAGAGACGAATACTAGACTAAAGCCGGCATTAAAAGGTACGCGTTCACAGACCCGAATCGTACGCATCGCACGCACGGAACGCAACGGATTTTAGTTTATCTTGTGTAGAAACTCATACAACTGCGTCCACTGATCCGCATCATCAGCAATTCCTACATGCGATGCGTACTGATGACGTCATACGCAATGCGTACGATGTACGCGATGCGTACGATGCGGGGTTGTGGACGCTTACCTAAAACCAGGGTTGATGTCAAAAGTAGCTGTAACTATAGATAAGCAAAAAGACATTGATAAACACAAAAGTGAAAAGGGTATGTCAGTATTTTGCGTACATTTTATGAACACAACATAAATCAGAGGTTTTTCCTTGCTATGTCTCAAAGGACCGACACATTTTCCTGAATGGAAGCCATTATATTCTACGTCTAATAAATCTGTTTCTATCTATGTACAAATAATGATACCTATTCCATTTTTCTCTCCTGTACTTATTTATAAAAATAAATGTAGACAATATTTCGACTTATCTCAGTCACATATGAATCCATTTTTACATTAAAGGTGATATTTTTAGAAGTCAAATATACCTTAGGTTTATTGAACCGAATTATTAAATTCGGTGATCCACAGCAATGTTTATTGATTGATTAAATTATATGTATATAGGTATTTACAAAAACATTGGAATATAATTCCTATGAATCCGCACAGATTCGAACTTGAAAGTAGAATTCCTAATTAGTGAAAAAACTCTTTGTTTGATCCCCTTATCGGATTTCGTTAAGCGAATTAAATGAAACTTGGATCGCTCGAAGTTTTACCGCTTTTTATTTGAAAGGCTCTCGGCGTTTATGGAAATTGTTTGTTATTTCATAAATATTTTTTTTATGCTTATATTGATTTTGTGTAGGGTTATGTTACTTTGTTTGTTTGAAAACAGTACTGAATGTGTACCGAGAAAGGTTGCGGTAAATTCTCCGTAGGTCTGTTTAAATTTGGTTTCTAAGTATTTCATTTCATAGTAGGGGTCTAGTCCTAATATTATTTTCCCACGAAACATGACTAAAGCCTAGCAAGGCTAGTAAGATAAACATTATGAGTAAAATAATTACTATGAGAAGTGTCTACGAACATAGTCATACACCTGTAGCCTTTACGTTGAACGAAACGAGAGCGCATTCGGCACTCTGATTGGTTGGTTCATTCGCGCGGCGGCCAATTACAGTGTCAAACGCGCTCTCGTTCCGTATTCTTTCAACGTTAAGCAAACTCGTACTAAGGGTACTGAACACTTTCTCAATTAAAAATATATCATTCCAGCTATCTCTTTCCAAGTTTTATTGCATTTATATCAGAGGGCCGGCAATATAAAGCGACTGTAATTAGAGAGCGGTAAACAGCGAGTAATTAACGCTTGAATAAATCAATTCTGGCAAAAGATAAAGAAGTCGAGCCGGGTCATGCATGCGGAGTTGACACGCGACCGACTGCATGATACATAAAGTACCTACATATTATATTTGTAAGTACAAAACGTAAAAAACCAACAATTGTTAGTTAAAGATATTATTAAGCAAATAATATGTATTTGTTAAAACGCAAAACTGTGAAAATGTTACTAATCGCCTTTTTATCTCCAAATGAGTAGGTCCCATGTAATAAGGATTGAGCCTAATGTTGTATTTACACAGGACACAACCACAGACTCCGTTTGACAGAGTTTGTTAAAAACCAAAAAACCTATGAAAACTTCTCACGGCTCGGTAATTGAACCTTTTTTGTAAATGATCTTCTGTTTATTTCCTCTTATATGTAAAATGTCTCTAGGTCATATAAATTTCTAGATGGTTTTTCCAGTACTGACTTATTAGGCAATTTGTCATTGATACATAAACCTCTACATTTCAATTCACTGATGACTAATCCGACAATCAGTTATTTATTGATGTTATTGTAAGCAAGTCCCAACTGCTTAATTGGTAGGCACTTCTTTTATCTATCTATCTATCCTATTTGTATAATTTTCCCTGGTATTTCTCTTATGACTAAACACTGATGTAGGTATTGTGCAATTTGTTATTGTATTTAATATACTCTGAAAGACTTTATAAAAAAAGTAGTCATTAAACATAATTAACTGTAAATTTGAGAAAATTCTTTTCCTAACCTCCAAAAGGCCGGCAATGCACTTGTAACGCCTTTGGTGTTTCGGGTTTCTATGATCCGTCTGCTCGTTTACCAGCTTTTAACATAAAAAAGTGTTCGACTGGAACAATATTATTATTGTTGTTTAGTGTTTTCTATTCTGTTTACTTCTCTATAACAGCATAATTACAAAATATTGGCAAAAGAAATTAATTATCTAAAAATAAAAGCAGTGAGGTCGTGATTACGAAAACAAACAAAATAATTCTATTAGAATTAATAATGACTTTGCTATTCGAACAATGTAATAATGGAAATTATTTTAATGGAATTTTCGCGACTCAACGGATACGGTTTTTCCCGTATATGTCAAATTTATATGTATAGGAAATGTAATCAAATACTTTACATGTGATTATGTTCGTTAAATATGTATATTATTAAAATAAGAAATCGCTGAAATATGTGTGATGATGTATGCTCATATCTGTGTGCCCAAACGAATGCATGAAATTGCATATTTCTTTTTGTACCAGAATGAACATACCTATTGTACATAGTCTACATACATACCTATTACATATATAAGGCTCGTCAACACATGCGTATAAGGGTGTATACCTGTGCATACATTGTTCTAATCCTATACAGACGGGAAATTTATTCATTACCATATATATTTTATTAACTTTGCCTAAAATATGGAATCGAGGATTGGGAATTGGGCCTTGCAAAAGTTGAATAATATGGACTTAGATACACACGAAAGATACGGGAATAATGTTTATTTGTTCCTTTAATCCGTCATTAATTGCCTGTCATGATTAGATGATGTTTGACATCGCCCTACGACTGTGTGTGCACTACGTGCTAGTGAAAATGATTTCGGTACGTGACTAAATAACTATCCCAGTGAAATAAATACAAAGAGAACGTATTAGCAATCAATATTCGAGATTGTGCTAATTGAAATACCATTTGAAAATGAATAAAATCTAATTATCCTTTTTTTTGTAGAAAACTAGTTCTTAAGCAGTCTATTTTAATGTTTAATTTTGCAAAAGCAATCAAAAACGTATAAATAACACAAAATGTTGACTGAAAACTATTTTTTTTGTCTGATACCCGACTCAGAAGAGAAGAAGAACTAATAGACTACGAGCAGCAGGACAACCCACTGAAAAACAGACTTTATTTTCTTAGATATTTGAGACGAAAATCACTTTGCATTGCGATGTCAACACTTGAATACTTTACACGCAGTGCGAGAGAAACGAGGTACAAGTATCAAGACCAATTGGATTCCGTGCATACTTCCCGATATACTCTATTGGATATTCCGGAGAAATTCATGCGATTATAGGCTTTATTGAAAAGGAGACAAGGGTTGATCTGCTGAGCAATAAATTAGGCGTATTTGCTGTGATGTATACGGATATAAAGGTTTTGGAATTCCTTTGTTCTTAAGTGTTTTTATTTACGTTATTTTGTGGTACGAGTTTGGCGTGTTTTGTGCTAGGGAAGTAAACAACTTTTAATATGCTTATACGCTATTATACATATACATGATAAAATAAGTAGCTCTGATTTTTAAGCTAAGTATTTACCTAACTGAGCTGCGGACTAACTAGTGGGTTACCGGGGCTCCAGCTCGAAAAGCAGGAGTAAGAACGGGGTGGTTTTTAGTCAGTAAGAGTTTGACATTCCCTCTCGGGTCGCCAAAGGCAGAAGAAGTAAAGTGTTGATTTTCCCCCCTTAAAAAAGATATACCAATAATAATAGTGCACGACACTATTATCTGTTTTTTTTACATAAATTATTGAAGACAATTTTAAACACAAGTATGTTTAAGTAATTACGGTTTTTACAACCATTAAAATATTTCACCAGATGGATTTAAAAAGACGGAGTTTTTAAACTTAAATTGAATTTCGCAACGAAAATGCTTCAGAGCATTTTCCTTTTAAGTTTTATGACATCAAAATGTGTCACGACACGACTGAAGCATTAAACAAGGTACTGCACATATTTTTCTAATAGTGTTTCTCAGAAAAGTCATTTCATACTCGAGACGAAATCACTCCTTTTCTCATACTTTTCTCACTATAAAAATGAAAACGTAAAAAAGAAAAAGATGAGCGTCTTCTTTTAAGAGAGAAGCAGTAAGAAGTATCAATTAAGGTATACGTCCACAGACCCATATTGTAAGCATCGCACGTGTTCCGTATGACGTCATCGGTACACACTAGGCATTGCCGATGATGCGGTCCGTACGATGCGGATCAGTGGACGCAGTTGTATGAGTTTCTATACAAGACAAACTAAAATCCGTTGCGTGTGATGCGTACGATGCGGGCCTGTGGACGCTTACCTTTATAGTCGGTTCCCATTACTTCTGAGGTAAAAAAGAGCCCTGTTACCAATGAGGCAATTACCCGCTGATATTATTATAATAATCTGAACACATTTCTTTGTGAACATACAACAATATAATATATATTTTGGTCGTATAACCTACGTAGATGAAGGTTCTTAAAATAAACTACGTTTCTTTCCCTTGAGGTACAATTTTATTAGAGGCTAATACGGGTATTTTTGTATGTTAACCCCAATGGGGATGCGGTTAATTATATGCTATTCAAGTTGTATTTATAGTAGTCGTTTTTATACTACGGATATTTCCGGTTCAGGGTAGAAATATTATGTGTAGTTATTTATTTGTTTTTAAAGTTGAAAATCGATTCACTTTACACGGAAAAAAATATATTAATAAAAGTTGGAGTATCTTCTTACTACAATTTACAAAGTACATATCTCTCTCACACATACTCTCTCTCTCTCTTCTTTAAACGTTTTGTATTAAAATATTAATATCACACATACCAACATACAAATTTTGATTTCCCCATATTTGGGAATGTTCTTGAACGTTACGATCCTCCAAATATGCGTTACATGTCACAAAATACGGTATTTGTCCTTGTCATGTCAAATTTGACGCGATGACAGAATATGTCACCGTAAGCACAAATTGTACTATCTTTTGCACATAGCTTTACCCGCATAAACAAACTGTAAAATATGGGGAGTTAAAAAATAAGTGTTCATATGATACTCCACATTTTTCTCGAAACCTGAAATTATTTTAACACCATCCTACCATGAGACTGAATCTGTCTTTCACATATATAATTATTACGATTTTCTATATAAAATCATAATATGCTATTACGGCTTAGGTTTGAATACTATTTTATTTGTCTGCGAGTATTTTATCATATTGAAATTAGGGTCTAATATTTTTCTTAGGATAATAATTAATTTTGAAATGTAATTATTCACCAACTTATTAGTATAAGGTCAATATTATTACGCTCTAATTAGTTTGTAAGCATTTGGATTTCTTTTTGTATAAAAATGTAAAATATAGTTATTTCAATTAGCAATAAAATCTGTGAAATTGAGTTTGTCTGTGTTGTTTGAATGCCATATTGATTATGACGATGTCCTACGTTACATTAGGGCAAAAAAATGGTCTAACAAAGTGGACGGGGGAAAAGAATAGCTTATACAATTATAACAATGGAATAACAATTAAAATGTTTTGTATTTACTTGGGCCCTACGTCATTTAATTTTAATGTATTAGAATAAATATAATTAGGACCTTTTAACAAGGGTCGAGGTTGCCACACGCCAGACTTATCCAGAATATCTAAACTTTGTATATTTTTCTTGGAATACGAGACCCAGGCCACAAAAATAGATAAGATACTTGAAAATACATTTAAAAACCAACCGTATACACATAAAAATTGAAATCAAATTACAAGGAATTTGACGTAGTAATCAATTTCAGCGTAAATTGAGTCGAGCGGATTTAGGTATCTATTGGAGTTTACGCGTTTTAACACGAAAGGAATCGAAGACATTATTTAATTCTATTTACATACAAATCATAGTCTCAGATAATCGATTATTTATTAACTTTAGATTGGAATCATTGATTTGGCAGGGCTAGCGTAGTGGCTAGACTGATTTAAAAAGACTGATTCAAATCATTTATTCCAATTAAACCATAAATAGGTACTTTTGAAATGTCAACAAATAAAGAAATAAATAAAAGTCTATCAGTCTGTCCGTCAGTTTCAGTTCACTTTGCCGTCGCAAAGCATTTTGCAACTCATTAGTTGTTACATTGGTTTTTAAGGCGGGCAAGAAGAGCCAATATTATACTTACTTTACAAAGTATGGACAGGTCTCCAGCTAGGAGGACCGACGACACCAGCAGAGTTGTGAAGAACCAATAAATTCAAGTTATGAGTTGTCCTTCGACGGGACAGAATTACGTGACGACATTCAGAGTATGAGTTTTGTTGTTAACAACAGACCGGCTCATGAGTATGATTATACGGATTAGTAAAGAAATGCTATAAACTTTAAAAATAACTATAGTAATGATAACGCACTGACATTCACTAATTGGGCGACCTTTAATGACAAATGGCAATCTAAAAATGGGTGTACTAAATCTGTGTAATTGTAATGGACACTTTACTGCTTTTAACCGATTTCCCAAAAAGGAGGTGAAGATAATTATTTTTTGCTTTTGAAGTCGGTTTTTTATTGTATAAAAGTGAATACTTAAAAGATTGAAAAGCTTTTAAGTTTCAACAAATTAAGGTCAAATCTGTAACTCATGTGTGTATGTATGCCTTTATACAGTAATGATATAATATATACTGTATCCAAAAAAAAAAATACGATACAATACAAGATTCATTCAATATAATTCTGTATAAATAGGAATCCAATTCAATACAAGACATAAGTACAACTTAAAAGATAACCGTTCTAATCTATTATTTATGTCAAAGAGCTGCCAAAGAATATTTTCGAATAAAAAAGTATTCCGACGTTTATTGTGATCCTTCCGAGAAAGTTGTCCTTTGATTTAAATAAAATATAATCGTGAGACAACGTAACAATCGTGGGCAATCTCTTTCATCACACGTTGTGGTTGACAGGCAGCTTCTTGCTCCTTCGAAAGCCTTATTTGTACTGTAAAATAAATAGGCTGTGTTACGAAAATACTGTAATCTATCAGATCACAGTATTTATGCTTGTATTCTTTGCTTATTCCGTGTGATGAAGGTTTTTTAATCTTAAAGAAGATTAAAAACTGTGATATTGTGTTTATTAATAAAGATAGTTACTGCCGTACTCAGAGTCATTTAATGGTTACTTAATCCTGTTTTTAGCAATTATTTTCCATACAAAATCGTCAATAAGGAATAGTTTAAGTAATCATCAAATGTCTCCGAGTACGGCAGTTACTCTACGTTAGTTGAGTTGGTTCCATTGTGACTACTTCAATGTGAATTTCTTTCTATCAACGGGTTGAATCAATTTATTATCATTTAAAATTTCGTCTTTTTGTATCTAATAAAGTTTGTAAAATATAAATAAGTCTAATCTTGACAAACAACATTATCTATAAAAACATTTCAACTGTAATTGAATAAATAATAAAATAATATTTGTTTCGTTCTTCAATGAAAGATTTGAGTGCTAAGTGCGAAACTTGTTTAATTTGTTTAAACTTGTACAATGTAATAAAATGAAGGAATGATGTAAAACACTGCTTGCTCGACCGTTGTTGCCGGCGAGTGGCGAGCGCGGCGCGGACGCGCGCGCGGCGAGTCGGCCCCGCCCGCGCGCCCTCCACCCCTCTCGTGTGATACGTTTGGCGTTCCGCGCGGCGTTAACATCCTCCGGCCCCTGGAATCTCTTGACTTCCAGCAGTATCTGATGTTTGGACCGGTAACGGGCAGATTTTACTGAAGGCGCGCTGTACTTCTCCAGAGGCAGTACGGATCTTCGCTACACGGGAGACCCCGTCTTTGCCGGTGTAGACTTCCACTACTCGTCCTAGACGCCACTTTAATGGAGGCAAGTTGTCGTCTTTGATAAGAACAAGTGTATTGTCCGTGACTTCACTCTTGTTGGCCTTCCATTTTGTGCGCGTTTGTAATTCGCTGATAAACTCCTTTGACCATCTCCGCCAGAAGTGTTGACGCATTTGCTCGATGCGGTCAAATCGTGGTAAGCGAGTGGTGACTGCATCAGTGACATCGTCGCATAAAGGTGCGGTGAGAGGACGCCCAATTAGGAAGTGGCCAGGTGTTAAGGCTTGCAAGTCATTGGCATCAGCTGACAGTGGAGTTAACGGACGGGAGTTAAGGACGGCCTCGACCTGCACTAACACCGTATAAAATTCCTCATACGTGAGGTGAGAATTACCCAAAACGCGTCTTAGGTGATACTTGCAGGATTTCACTCCCGCTTCCCACAGGCCGCCAAAATGAGGAGAGTGTGGCGGTATAAATTTAAACGAAATTCCGTCCAAAGCGGCCCCTTCGATCAATGCATTTGACTGCTTAGACAGAAATTCACCCAATTCCTTGGCTGCACCGACATAATTCCTACCATTGTCCGAGAAAATGATAGCAGGCTTACCTCTGCGTGATATGAATCGCTTAAGGCAGAGAAGATATCCTCCTGCAGACAGAGTCGTTACCTGTTCGAGATGTAGGGCGCGAGTAGCGAGGCAGACAAAGATGCAAATGTAGCATTTTATTAGGCGTGAGCCTCTCCCTTGACGGTTTAAGATATAAACTGGACCACAATAATCAGTACCGGTATGCATGAACGGAAATCCCGGTATTAATCGACTAGATGGTAAGTCGCCCATTATCGGACTTAATGTTTTCGCATTCAATCTAACGCAACGAACACATTTGTGAACGATTGAACGAGCAAGATTTCTACCACCAAGTGGCCACCACTCTTCACGAATGGTTGACAACAAAAGCTGTGGGCCAGCGTGACATAAGTATCTATGTTTATATTCGAATAAAAGTAAAGTAAATTTGTGCTTGCTGCTAAGCAATACAGGGTGCTTTTTATCGTAAGTAAAATCAATGGAATTATTCAATCTACCTCCTACTCTAATTACTAAATCTTTATCGAGAAATAAGTTGAGACCGGACATGTTACGAGGAAATTTAATGTTTGATGATTTATTTGACAACAAAGCGTATTCTTGAGGAAATGAATCGATCTGCGATAATCGCGCAAGTAAGATAGTCGATTTGCGTAATTCATCAACGGTCAATGAACCGTGTTTACGTTCGGTTTTATGTCGAGTGTTATGCACGAACCGTAAAATATACGCAGCCGCTCGTATCATTCGAATGAATGATGAAAAATTACCGAAAGGAAACACGTTACATGACACATATAACCCAACCACCTTATTAGGTTTAGTTTCGGGTAGATCGGTCAACGGTATATCGGAAGTATAGTTATCATAATCACCATCGAGAATGAACCTCGGACCGATCCACCACAAGTCGTTATGGATAAGTTCTGTTAAATGTATTCCGCGCGTAAGCAGATCAGCTGGGTTATACACACCCTGTACGTGCGACCAAGCGCAGCCCGTAGTCAAGTCATTAATTTCACATACTCTGTTTTGAACAAATGTTTTCAATAAAGTAGGATGAGTTCGCAACCAACCCAAAACAATAGTTGAGTCGCTCCAAAAATACACTTTGTCAAACGTAAAATTCATGGAAGCGGCAATCTTTTTATAAAGGCGTGCACCCACTAGTGCGCCGCACAGCTCAAGACGCGGTATGCTTACCACTTTTAATGGCGCTACCTTACTTTTCACATAACAATCTGACGACAACTTTATTTGTACGTTCGCAAGTACTACGTAGGTATGCACAGGCGCCGTAAGCGTCTTGTGAAGCGTCTGTGAATATGTGTAGTTCCAAATGTTGTATGTATTGCGTAGTTACATGTCGCGGTATATTTATTTCCGATAAATGTTGAAGAGAAGTAATTAATTTGATAAACGAACATGCTAAATCGGAAGGTACAGGCTCGTCCCAATCGATTTTACGTAGCCAAAGTTGTTGAATAAGAATTTTAGTAATAATAATATTAGGCGCTAATAACCCCAGTGGGTCATAGACCTGCGATATAATGGAAAGTATTTTTCGTTTAGTGAGTTGAGTGATATCAATGTTTATATTTAAATTGGTTTTAAAATGTAATTGATCACTGCTGTTACACCAACGTAAACCGAGTGTTTTACATTGTGTAGTTTTATCGAGTGATAACGATTTTGTAAAGCTATCTGACGAACTAACATCGAAATTGAAATACCATTTGCGTAGTGGAAAACAGCCTGTCTTTAAAACTTCGGTAACTTTTTTACAAAGGGTTAACAACTCTTGTTTATCATTGTGCGAGTAAATGAAGTCGTCGCAGTAGAATGAATTTAATATCTTATCGGAAACACTCTCGTCAGTACAATCATACGCTAACTGACGTAAACATCTCATCGCGAGGTACGGCGCGGACGCAGTGCCGTACGTCACAGTGTTTAGCTGATATATGCCTATAGCGTCTTGCTTATTTTCCCGCCACATAATTAATTGTAGTTGTCGTTGGTCAGACTGAACATTTACTTGTCTAAATAATTTCTCAACGTCGGCACAAGCGACGTATGCGAATTGTCTGAACCGGAGAAGAATACCTACTAAATCGTTTAACAGTGGTGGGCCGATGTACTGCAAATCGTTTAATGATTTACCCGAAGTTGTTTTGGCACCGGCGTCGAACACGACGCGTAGTTTAGTAGTCGTACTCTCTCGTTGTACGCAATGATGCGGTAAAAAGTAATAAGGTGTTGGAATTGTATCGATGCGAGTCATGTGCCCTAATGCTAAATATTCCTTCAGAAAATCGGAATACATACATTTCAACTCGGGCGAGCGATCTAACCTGCGCTCTAAAGAAATGAACCTACTTTTCGCTAACTCGTAGGAATCGCCGAGTAAATCAGCTGATTCACGCAACGGAATTCGAACCGCGAACCTACCGTCGGCGTCGCGGGTGGTAGTGGAGGTAAATAGTTCCTCGCACACCTTTTCGTCTAATGTGAGAATATTATTTTTAGATTGGGTACTATCGACCTCTTCTAATTCCCAAAAACGTTTTAATTGATGATCAATATCTATTGAACTTGACAATGAACAACAAATCATGTTATTATTTGTATTTTCGGTATATTTATTAGAATGTAATGTGCCCGAAATTATCCACCCTAAGTGGGTATTTTGTAAGTAAGGCCCGCTTGGTAAGCGCATTAAGCCTTCTTGAAGTAAGCCCCAGAATACATCGGCTCCTATAAGAATGTCAATGTCTGAAGGAACGTAGTATTTTGGATCCGCGAGTTCAATGTTTTGCGGTATTTGTAACGATGTACTATCAATGTTAGTGTTTGGTAAACAAAATGTAATGTTAGGTAAGACACAGCATTTTAAACGTGTACTAAAATGATTAATCCTTGAACGCATGAATAGTTCACAGGACTGCTCTGATCGCATGACACTGTTGCCTATACCTGTAATGTTATGAGTGGACTGTATAGTAGGTAAACGTAAATATTTGCAAAGTGCGTCTGTAATGAAACATCGTTGGCTGCCGCTATCGAGCAGGGCGCGCACAACTATATATGTGTTATTGATGTCACAGACTTCAACAATTGCGGTAGACAGCAGAACCTGTTCTATTGGCATAGACTGCACGGCTTGCTTAGAATGAAAAGAAATGTTAGAATGTGCGTGTAATGATAAAGTATTCGCTCGCGCACCGTCCGACGTCGAGTCGTGAGCGGTCGCGTCAGTGTGCGTAACTTTAGGTATAAAATGAATTGAGTTGCAACTTGCACTCGTATTGTTTAAATGAATAAGACTATTGTGTTTTTGTGAGCATTGCTTGCACGACCCGAAATGACATTCATCGACTGAATGTCCGGTTTGCAAACAGTTTGAACAGATTAAGTTTGTTTTGCTTGAAACGAATTTATGCCTATCTTCTACAGATAAATTAAGAAAACTAATGCACATGTAAAGTGGGTGACTACCATCACACATAACACACTTAATGGCGCGCGATGATTTCGCTGTGGATGAAGTACCTATGCGAGGCGATTGTTTACGTGAAATAAAGCTGCGAATTTGTTGTGAAGATGGAGATGTACTAGTTGTTGGCTTTTTTGACGGCTCGATAACTTGTTTGTGACCTTGAGCTTGTACCATATCTAAAACATCCGAGCGGTCCTTTAAAAACTGTAATAAGTCGTTTAATGTTACTTTGGTGTCCTTGCCAAAGGTACTTTTCTTATTTTCCCACTCTTTACACGTAGCGAATCTAACTTGCTAACAATCAAATAAATTACTAGAGTGTCCCAATAGTCGGTGGGCTCACCCATTATTTTTAATGATCTTAGGTTTTTTAATACTGAATCTACTAATTTTCGTAACTGAACAGGTGATTCTTTGGTAATGGTTTGTAACGTAAAAAGTGATTTGACGTGATTATTAATTAATAACCTATTGTTATCATACCTATTGGTCAACAGGTCCCAAGCTATCTGATAGTTATTTGAACTGAATTCTAACGATTTTATGACCTGTAAGGCACTACCTTTCAGTGAGGACCGTAAATAATGATATTTTTGAATTGTATTAATTTCGGTTGCGTTATGAATTAGGGAAACAAAAGTATCACGATATTCTAGCCAGTTTTCGTACGAACCGTCAAAGGAGGGCAACGATATTGTAGGTAATTTAATTGGTAAGTTATTGGTATTATGAGTACATTTTTGAGAGCACGTCGACGAAACTTCACGTTTAGTGTAAATGCACTTAGCTAATGAAATAATTGCGAAATATTGTGATTCAATCGAGTCTCTAACCTCCAACTGTGACAACAACTCTGTCTCGTTCGCGATTTCTTCGATTTGCGACTGTATTTCTTGGAATTCGGTGAATATCTGCTCCGCATTTGTGACGCGTAATTGAAGTTCTAATATTTGTTCCTCAGTCAATGACGCTTTGTCCAACGAATTCACATATTTACTAAAGTTTGTTAATCTACATCGCAAATTACCTCGTTTCTTATTGAGATCGCGTAAATCCGAATCTAACCCCATTTTGGCGGCCTAGCAAAACAAAGAAGGTACTTACCTGCAAGTATCACCAAGAATAATGCACTCACGATCGCTGTTAATGAAATTAAACGGTGTTAATGCGTTTCGAACCCAATCCGTAGTCCTTTCGTGCTCCACGTGGGCGGTGCGGTCACTCGTAGGTAGGTATAATGCTTGATAATTCGATGTTGTGCTGATTATCCGGCTTCGATGGACCAATGTTTCTTTCTTCAATGAAAGATTTGAGTGCTAAGTGCGAAACTTGTTTAATTTGTTTAAACTTGTACAATGTAATAAAATGAAGGAATGATGTAAAACACTGCTTGCTCGACCGTTGTTGCCGGCGAGTGGCGAGCGCGGCGCGGACGCGCGCGCGGCAATATCTATAAAAACATCTCGTCATACGTTTGTAATTCCGCGCGGCGTAAAACAATAAAAAATATTTGACAATAAAAACCTGTCATTTCAAATGTACATGTCATTCTGAGAGTTTGATAAGGCTTAGTCCAGTCGGCAGGCCAGGCCAGGCCAATGTGAAAAGTCCCAAAGGGCTTAAAAGGGTCCTCTGTCTACCACTTTCTTTGTTTATCGTCCATGTTTTGTTAAACACACTACATTTAGGATTAATCAATGTTTGATATACCATTTTGATATTCAAATAAATATTGTTTTAATTATATTCGAATTTGAGAGTTGAATTTTATAATGAATGTGAAAAAACAAAGCTTGAGCTTAACTTTTTTGTTTCAAATTCTTGTTCTGTTGGTTTAACTAAATGTGGACGGGATTTGTATTTATATTGCATATTTTTGTGTATAAGACATTTAATTTTCGTAACATTATAAAATAATTATGTTTGTAAAAATAATAAACCTCATTAGATTACCTCACAGAATTATAAACTAATTAGATTACAGACTGGCTAATTTATAGATTCAAATTAAAATAAAATTGTTGAGAGAATAATCCACAATTGGCCACGTTATTATTCTGCTTTTAAAACATAATTACCAAAATTATTTTTAATATATAAACAAAAACATGAAGGGCATACTTCGTGCACTCTAATTAGCCGATATCCGAGTATACTGAAGTACGAGTATGTTCATGTCTATCAATTTGCTGATATAATATCGAGTCTACAACTTCTAAAGTACTCATACACATTAATATATCGTTATAGATATACATAAACTTTATTGTACACCAAGTAGGTAAATAATTTTACATAATTTACAAAGTATAAGGAGGGTACAGGGTCGGTCTTATCGCTACGAGCGGCAACCAGGCAACCTTTGGGTGAATGGAGCGCTATACAATTACAGGGCAAGTTTTCTAGGCCCCCTTCCTATATCTAAAACTTTTTTTATTATAGGTACTCATATATTTTCTAAGTATAGGCTTCAAATATATGCGTATATAAGTACATATATTATCTAGTTATATGAGAGAAACTTCGTACCAAAGTCATACTTCGTTTGATAAATGATTCATCAAAGAATATTTTGTTCCGTGGGGAAAAGTTGAATAGAACGATCTTGATGGCAATTATTTATACATGCTCGTTTACTCTTACTACAACAGACTAACTGACGTATTATTGGATATTAGTGTTTATATAGAAAGATAACGTATTAGGCAGTTGTCCCACCGGCAACGATGAACGAGTAACGAGTAGAGCTAGAACTAGCAACGAGTTAAGCGAGACGTAGCGAGCGAGTGTGTAGTTCTGATATTTGTGTAGCTCGGCTACGATACGCACTGTAGAGAAATGACCACTGGTTGCTCGCTCGGCGTTTGTTTTAATCGCTTGGCGAGTGTCGCCGAGCGAGTGTTATCTTTCATAGCTCTTGTCGCTCAGCGACAAACTAGTGAAGCGAGCACTCGCCGGCAGTGTGAACAGTCAGCGATCAACTATTTGTATATGTATCTCTTTTGTTTACACGGAAATTATATCTATTGTACGTTTCTTGAGCGAGAAAATAGCCGATAGTTAGTCGTTCACTCGCCGTTGGTGGGACAACTGCCTTAAGGTACTTATCCACTTCGATTCGCAATTGTTTGTGTTACTAAACTCAGTCAGAATCGTGTTCAATGTATAATAAAATTTGACGCGTTCAGTTCGGACACGCATAATCGACTTATCTATTATCGAGTAATCGACTAACCAGATTAATATAAACTCAATATTGTTGCGTTATTGTTTAATGCACTACTTCTCGCCAAGACCACCCACGGTTGCAATTGTAAACATTTACATACATATATAACTCCAGGCCTATCTCCCATGGGGGTGGGCAGAGACAATGGACCGCCTATTGCTACAGATCTTACATGCCTCTTTCGCCTCACTAACAGTCTTGAAAAAAGTTGTAAACATTTTTACCAATAAAACCAATTTTTCTTATATGAGGACAACACAAATAATATACAATTATACATAAATACATACATAATATATCCTGTCTCATTATTTGTCAGCGGTCGGTGCCCGCTGGCCAAACCCAATAGGGTTCACACTCGGTCACTAATAAACGAAATAAATGAGTTCTTTTGTCCAACACTCCACATCCTCTACTTCAAACAATCCCACCACTCTTAGCATACCACGTGACTTTGTTTACTAGACTGTATAATTACTGGATTAAGGTTCAATTTGTGGCTTTATTGAAGCGGAATTTTCTAGAAAATCTCAATGTGTCAATGGTGTGTTTGAATTGTCTGTTATATAAGAGCTTTGTCTAAAACCTTTAAAAAGTATAGGTGCTAGCGCGTTCATTGTTGCTTTGTATTCTAGAAGACAGGTTTTAATTTACTTTGTTTTAATTTAAACTGTCTTATTGTTTTAATCTCGACTCTAGGTCTGACGACTTAAAATTCTTTTTTTTTCTACAAAATCTTAGAGACGAAAAGCTTTTTATTATCCTTATTTATGAGGAGCTGAATCATTAAGAGAAATAATATCATATGTTTGACTTTTTAGAGTTCAAGTCAGTTTGATGCCCTCAAACTCCTGGGCCGTGATACAAATGGTAAAATAAACAAAATACGTTTTGAATTTTAATGAGATCAAAGATGTGAGGCGCATGTTTCCGGGTTAGCATGACATGTTAATTACTTCAATATAATTTGATAATTTATATAATCAGAGACTTTTATATGCTTTGGCTATTTACATCTAACATATATAACAGTTAGATAAATAATAAAATCAGGTAGAAGGCGAGTCATTGGTTATTCCAAAACAAAAGTTTCTAAATGAAACTGTAATGAAACAGGATCGAAGAATTAAAACTACATATTTTATAACATAAAAATACACGCCATTTTAACTCTTATTAACAAAAACAAAAAAAAAATTAACGAATATTTTAGTGACCTTTTACAAAACTGTGTAAAAATAATATGAACTGTCACCTTTTTTCTTCCGCCCTCGTTTCGATATTTCTAGAATAATCATCATCTACTATTATAACTAAGATGTGCGTGACAAGTAACTTACAACATCCGCAAAGCGACTGTCTTAAAAATAGTTTGACCTTTTGTTTCTTCTACGAGTATTTACAGATGAAATATTATCCAAGTCGACATGACATGGCAAAGAAGATTAGTTCTTATTAATTTAGTTCTTACTAGAATGCCAAAAATATTAATAAAATCTAAATCAAGGTCTTATATTTTATGTAAGAAAATGAAACATTCCGTTAACAACAACGTTGCCGGGCCTCCGGCTTGCAACAGGAGTAGGAACGGGGTTGTTTTTAGTCAGGAAGAGACTGACACTCCCCCTCGTCCCTGAATGATTTTCCCGCCTCAAAAAAAGGCCTATGAGTCTTTATTGTGATTCAAAATACGTATATACACAAGTTTGTAGATTTATCATACATTTATTTTTAGGACCACAAAACAACAAAACCATTTGACAGCAAAATATGGTCATGGCGTTTCGGGAAATGGGCCGTCCAGGAAAACTTTCTTTGGGTAATTGACCAGAGGGATTCCATTCTAACTTTTTCAATTCTCGTAAGCCAGGGGAGCAGGGGAGCTATGGAATTATATGGGTATAGAAGGAACGCAAGTCCAGCCTACGTTCTCATGAGAATTTCGAAACCCGAACATACAATAATAACTTTTTATCAAATAGATAAAAGTTTTATTGAAATAGTTAGAATGAAATGTTTCCTACTAGTCAAATTCAATACCGTACATTTTTCGAAACGTCAATAACTATATTTGCTATGAACTTTGTATGAAATACTCTATTATGACGTCATAAGTTTTTGACGTCAAATAGCGGACTTATATCTAGAAATTTAGCTAGAAAAAATCGAAAATTAAGTAGTTAATCAAATTTATGAATGAGGGTGTGATTATTTTTGAATATTTTATTGTATTGAAAAGTTGTCATAATTTATTTTTGACCCAGTCATCATCCCTATTTGAATAATCTATGTACAATTTTTGAGATATAATCGCGGTGTTAAGTAAATATCTATTGTAGATTTTGTAGATAAGTGGGTCTACGTACTTAGTTAGGGATGGCGCGTTCAATTTAATCTGTGGTGTTGAGTTTATCGGTCCTCTTGAAATTGCCCTCTATTGAGACCCGAATTATGTTAGGTAATTGCTTTATAACTACAAGAGCTTATGCCTAAGCCTGCCTTAAATAGAATAGATCAGAGAAGACATATTGGACATATTGGTGGTATATACTTAGAGAAAACGTATTTATTAAGCTAAAAATCGACGACGAAGTACCAATACCATCTAGGACATTTTTTTTTAAAAATTAATCGAAATAGTCACCATCGTGTGAAAACCCAAGAAATGAAAAATATTTTTCAATTTGTGTAAAATTTAGATTTTTCTCGGTTAGGAGGTAGTAATTGGTCGATATATTATGTATGTATGTGGGCAAAATCATGACAAAGGCGTATAAATGTTCTCAGTACAAGAAGTTCACAATAACTGTTATACATATTTCACAAACCGTTCAATCGTCGAGAAAAGGTACATTGTCATTTCTGGTGACAAAATTATAATTAATACTTGATAAAGACATAGTTATATACGTGTTAGTTATTCCGGGGCTCGGTAGATAATGATGAATGAGATAAACATGTGACGCGGAAGTGGGTGCCTTATAATTATGCTGCTGGTGATAATATATTGAGATTAGTCGAGTTCCAGTTATTTTCTCCATAATTATTATATTATGTACTTAATGTGAGCGACGTCGAGTGAATGTCTTTGAGGTTACGTAACTTGGGATTATGAGAGGAAGGTTAAGGGTGTAGTTAAAGTTATTAATCGCAATATCGTACTAATAATATATGATGATAATTTGTTTGTTTACTTGGGTGTTTGTCCGTCAATCACGCTGAAACTACTGAATGGATTTTGATGAAATTTGGTATACAGACAGGGTATGAGCTGACTTGGGTGACTAGATACTTTTTATCCCACGGGAACGCAGTGATATAAATTAATTGAACCAGTAAATGTAACCACTTACAGTTTATACAATGTTTTAAATTCGTTTTAGATGAAAGTTTTTTTCGTTTTTAGATGAAAAAAACTTGTGGCAATTTGTAGTTTTTATATATATTGTGTACCATATTGTTTAGTAATAATTTGTATGAGACTGCACCGAGTACATAAATATTTAAGCTTTCCTTGGTTTGGGAATAATAGATATCTACATTTCGTGCTTAATGTGCAGTCAAGCGATAAAATTGGAGACGTCAAGACCTTCATCTTCCTATCCTTATCTTAAACGATGTACAAATTTTAGGGGCTATTATTATTATAAGTAGTCATTATATATAATTCACATCCATTCTGTCTGTAGATATAATTTTCCCGCAATTATCCATCTTTTCTTTGCTTCTCATTATCATTTTATCAATTTGTCGTCCGTAAAAATAAGCTTCCCCGTATTCAAATTAAGTATACGTCCATTTTTCACGTTTCATAAACGTGTTTTATAATTAAATTTTTAATATTTTTGTTTTTTTGGCTCAACATCGCAGGTTTTTTTGGTAATAAGTTAGTAAAAGAGCTAAGGTCAGAGGCGTTATAAGTGTTAAGTTAAAATTTAAGGGTTAGGGAATCTGAGATTGTAAAGGAGTGGGCCTCCGGTAACGTCACTCACACACCGAAACACAACGCTAGCGTTGTTTCACGTCGATTTTTTGTGAGGCTGTGGTCATACTTCGGTCGAGCCGGTCCATTCATGCCGAAGCATGGCTCTGAAAATATCTAATGACCATGAAAGATAGTACTTACCTAAAACATAAATATATTTTCTTTGGAATTTAAACCACGCATATTATAATTATAGTATGTAATTCTATGTATCTAATATTAAAAAAACACCGATTGAGTAACTATTTATAAATCATAAATGAATGAAGCTATCCTTATCGTTTGCTTGATTTAAACAAAGGTCAAGGGTTCGGTTTTTGGGTCAGGTTAAGTATTTTTCAATATCAAAATGTTGTAACTTCTATCACGGAATTCCGCTTTCTTGTACTTACGTATCAGCTTCACATGATTGTGAAGTTTTATAAAACTTTCATTAATATATAGTACTAATGTGTCCTTATGTACCTATGCATGTACCTATGTATTTTAATACTAGTACCGTATAATTTGCATATGTATTTTGACGCATCGGCCTCGGTATTATGATTTTATAAAGGTTTCTGCTACAGGCCTTGCTGCGTTACATGTACTTATTACATTGATTGTTTATCTAAAACAATGTAAACAATTTTAAATAAAAAAGTATATAACAACAATAACAATTTTAATTTAATGTAAAAGCCGTTACAGACCTTGCTACTCCCAAAATAAAACAGATGTTTATCCACACTTTACTACTTGTACCCATTTACATCTGTAGCCTTCCTGAACAAACTTATGATCCAGAATAGCGTTTTACGCACGAGTACCCTCTTTCTAATCCTATGAAAACCGTTTGTAAGTACACGCGTATTGAATTGATAAACTTGTAAATTATTTGAAACAATTCGGCTGGAACTTTCCATAGCACCTGGTATCTAGATAGTTATTGTATACCTATATAGTATAAATTGTCTCTTTTGTTAAGTAAAACTAAATAGTTAGTAAAAGTTTTGTAAATAATCATCAAATTTTCATTACATTATTAACGTGTCTTACATAGAGAACTGAAAAAATAACGTTATGACACACATTTGTATATGGCGCATTTACTATGTATCATTATTTGAACATCTTTACACAAGGAAGTAATTTACATATTATCAATAGCTTCCACTTATATGATATCAAATGCACACAAACCACAGGAAAATGTTATAGTACGGTTCAAGGTTTCACTCAATGAAAGATACATCTTTCGAAGGAACCCAGTGTAAACATTAAAGGATATTTCTTTTATAGTGTGTTGACAAACAATAATTCTGTCGCACTCGGACCTCCGTCTCCTCACTCTTATTGTTATTTGGGATAAACCTTACTGCCTCACTGTCGGCACTGACCGATATTATTTTATCCCTTTTTTAAATTGCTATTTCATTAGATAATGTAAAACTA
Organism: Spodoptera frugiperda; assembly: GCF_023101765.2. Taxonomy (NCBI): domain Eukaryota; kingdom Metazoa; phylum Arthropoda; class Insecta; order Lepidoptera; family Noctuidae; genus Spodoptera; species Spodoptera frugiperda. Next base: position 9,354,054 of record NC_064218.1, read on the forward strand.
TTTATTTTAATGATATTTAGGAAGAGCCGTTTGGGCCGTTAAGAAATGTCAAATGCTTTTTCTTAGTCTTCAACTTTCCTTTTAAATGATAAGACAACGTAAAAGTGTATCAAAGTTTTTATAATAACTATCGTGAGACATACTAAATACTAAAAATCACGGTTTACTCACACTCAAATTAATGGAGAAAAACTCTACTAGTTTCTAGACACAGAGGGATTCTTCATCATGAGGCTGTGACTCGAAACTAATAGAAGTTTTCGCCATGAATTTACGTGAGTAAACAGTGATTTTTAGTTAAAAGTGTATGAAATGTTCATTAATAATAATTTAATGTGTTGAAAAGACGTAAAGCATTTTGATAATTACGTTCAACACGTCTTCTGTACACAAAATCAATCGTTACACATCTTTATTTATTCGACAACCTGCCTCGAACACAGCTCTATTACATAGAATTAAAACTCTAAACCTGAATGTGCCATCAGACCATCACAGACAGGGCCCAGTAGGGCTAATACTTGATCCGGAGCTGCGGACTACCTAGCGGGTTTACCGGGGCTCCGCTCGAGGAGCGAGAGTAGGAACGGGGTGGTTTTTAGTCAGTAAGAGTCTGACACTCCCTCGCATCACCCAAGGCGAGAGAAGTCATTGGATGACTTTGCCCCTTAAAAACAACCTGAAGGTTTCCATCTCACAACATAATTCATTCATTTCGGACAGCACATTTAAAAGCCTTTTACAACACTTTTATCTGTTTCTAACCCAAAGGACAAATATAACAAGATAATTGTTTAATGAATGGACATTCACCATTTACTTTTCAATACAAGGTTAACTTATTGACCTGGTTTTGTTCAATTAACAGACGTGTCTACAGTAAAAGTCGTTGTATCTTCTATTTTCTTTACCTCTATGTACTTGGAGCGTCGCGTGACTCGCTCTAACGAGAATGCGTGAGGAATTGTAATTTTTCTCGAAGTTTCTGCTGCTAATACAAACATATTGTCTTCCCTTACCTGACGACTGTACTGTCTACATTGTTATATAATTTAACTGTGGAACTTTCCAAGATGTGCGGAGTTTGTAAACTAGTACATCGTGTATGTAGGTATTAGTTTACAATTCTTAGTATTCACAGCGAAATGAATGTTGAATTGAAAATGGAATGTTAGGAGAATTTCTAAGCTTATGAGGAACTAACTGTAAATAAGACTGCACAATATCAACTTAAGTTAAAGGAATATCAGTAAATAGACATGTTAACCCTTTTGCAGTTAGAGGGAATATTTTTCCCACCAATAAAAACCAATAAAAATGGAACAAAATTTCTATTTGCAATTTTATTTTTCGACCTGAAACCAAATCTTTCTATCTCATCTAGATTCTTATAACCGTTAAAGGGTTAAAATATGTGGTAACAATGTAATCCCACCTCCTTTTAATATTGTGTGTTAGAAACTCTGTTCTGTTCTGTAACTCTCTCTTGTCAAAGTTTAGAAGAAGTAATGATTGTTCTTTTTTGTTTAAAGTAAAATAAAACATTTCGTTGAATTAAAACTGTAATATTTATTTTATTACAACAGGTTATGGGCCCAGGCACATAGCTGAATAAAATAAATAAATAATTACAGGAAGTAAAACTCTAGTGAGTGTAATATTCACGTTCCGTTTGCGGCTTAGCAAAAGTGACGTTAAGTCTTGCACAGGAATGTGAAGTTGGATAAAAATTTTACGACTTGGCGTTGCAAGGAAGGATAGCGAAATGGAAATAAATCTAAATTCTAATACTGGCTTGATGAAGCTAGAGGGAGCTAATAATTGGAACATCTGGAAGTTCCAAACTACGGTTTTACTACGTGGCCAAGGCTGGCTAGATGTTGTCGAAGGAAGAACTTTAAAACCTGAAGATCCCACTGAGAGAACCGCTTGGGAAAATAAAGATGCGAAGGCGCAGACACTACTGGTCACTAGGATGACTGAAAATGTGATGCTACACATTATTTCATGTTCTACTTCAGCTGAAATCTGGAGGAAGTTACAAAGTGTCTACGAGCAGAAAACAGAAACAAATATCCATATAATTCAGCAGCGCTTCTTTCAATACAAATTTGAGAGTGGCACTGAAATGTCTACATTCTTATCTAAAATCCAGGAATTACAAAATCAACTGAAGCAGTTAGGAGAAGGTGTTTCTGATAAATTTGTGATAACTAAAGTATTGATGTCGCTACCAGATGAGTATAAACATTTTGTTTCTGCTTGGGAGTCAGCCCCAGACAGTAAACAAACAATGGACAATTTAATTGCAAGATTGCTGATAGAAGAAGAAAGATTGAAAGAAAAAGGTGGACAACCTTCAGGCTCATCTGCATTCGTTGTTAAGGACAGAAAGAACGTAAAGTGCTTTAAATGCAATAAAATGGGACATTTTCTTAGTGAGTGTAAAAGTAACTATAAAAGTGACGGTCAGAAAAAGTGTTTTTATTGTGGCAAGAGTGGACATAACAAGTCACAGTGCTGGCATAAGAAAAACAAGGAACAAAAGAAAAGTAACGCATTTGTTGTGTCAAACTCATTAACTGAATATAGTCAGTCTCAGTGGTTAGTGGACACAGGGGCTAGTGAACACATGTGTCGCGATCGTGGACTTTTTACATCATTTACCGACACCGAACATGAGTCAGTGATCGTAGGTAATGGTGCGGCGATTAGTGTTCTAGGCTATGGACAGATGGTGGTAGAGGTATTTGACGGGAGTGATTGGGTCAACACAACCATCAACAAAGTTCTTTTTGTTCCAGACTTAAAAACCAATCTATTCTCTGTGAACTGTGCGTCAGATAAAGGATACGTCATGGTGACTGATGACAACTCATGTAAATTTTATAAGCATAACAAAGTCTGTGCTATTGCAAAACGTGTTGGAAGTTCATATTACTTAGAATTGCGATACAAAAACAAGATGGCTAATGTGGCTAATAAAGGTAAAATTACTTTGCAAGAGTGGCACGAAAGGTTAGCACATCAAAACTATGAACATGTAAGAAAAGTACTGTCGAAAAATAACATTGATGTGAAACAAACCTCAGTAACGAAATGTGAGAGTTGTTTACAAGGAAAAATACACAGGTTGCCGTTTGGGAAGAGTGAAAATGTTTCTACTAAAACATGTGAATTAATTCACGCGGATACCTGCGGCCCAATGGAGGTTACATCAGTTGGTGGCTCGAGGTATTTCGTTTTAATGAAAGATGATTTCTCCAATTATAGAACCGTGTACTTTGTGAAAAATAAGTCAGAGATAAAGAATTGTATTGAAGATTTCATTAACAAAGCAGAAAATATGACAGGAAGTAAAATAAAAATGTTCAGAACAGACAACGGTCTTGAGTTTATTAATAAAGAAGTCCAAGAAATGTTTAGTAAACGTGGCATACTACATCAAATAACTGTCCCCTATACCCCTGAACAGAATGGAAAGGCCGAACGAGAAAATCGGACCTTAGTTGAAGCTGCCAGAACAATGCTGAATGCAGGAAATGAGCTGCCGAAATCACTATGGGCAGAGGCTATAGCCACGGCAGCATTTGTCATTAATAGGACTGGAAAAAGCAAGGATGGTGAAAAAACACCATATGAAGTGTGGTCTGGAAAAGATTTCGACATTCATCAATTGAAACCTTTTGGGACTCCAGTGTATGCACATATTCCCAAAGAAAAGAGGAGGAAGTGGGACAACAAAGGAGAAAAGGGTGTCATGGTTGGATACGGAGAAACAGTTAAAGGATATAGAATATACTTTTCTCACAGGAATGATGTACTACTGAAGCGAGATGTAGTTTTCTTAGAGAAGGAGGAAAATAATAATGAAGTCGAAATTAAATTGAATATAGAAGAAAATGGTGATAAAACTAATAAAGAGCATAATAAATCGGGAACTACATCATCAGATCTCAATGAAACAACGGTAACTGCATCTACATCAGAAGAGTATGGATCTGAATATAATATTAATGAAGAAAGTAACATCTCAATAGAGCCAACTGTTGAGATACGTCAAAGGGAACCCTCCAAGCGTATAAGGAAAGCTCCAGATTATTATCACTGTCAGAATGTGAGTACTGATCAAACTGAACCGGTCACTTACAAAGAAGCTATGAAGAGAAGTGATAGTAACAAATGGATGGAAGCAATTGACAGAGAGATGCAAACACTAATGGAGAATAATACATGGGAACCATGTAATATATCAGAAAATGAGAAGGTTGTAAGCGCTAAATGGGTATTTAAAATTAAAAGGGGGGATCAAAACTTACCCCAATACAAAGCTAGATTGGTTGCGAGAGGGTTCGAACAAAATGATGTTTTAGATTTAAATGATTGTTATGCTCCTGTTGCTAAACTGTCTACTGTTAGGCTCTTTATTATAATTGCAACAAAACTTAATTTACCTATAATGCAAATGGATGTAACTGGGGCATTTTTGTATGGAGACATCAACGAATGTGTTTATGTTAGATTACCAGAAGGAGCCTACTCTGGTAACAATAATATTGTAAAACTAAAAAAGTCACTTTATGGTCTCAGAAATTCACCAAAATGTTGGAATGTTAAATTTAATACTGTTATGATTAAAGAAGGTTTTGTTAGATCGAATTGTGATTCATGTCTCTATACAAAATGTATTGATGGTGATCAAGTTTATTTACTGTTGTATGTTGATGATGTTTTGATCTTTGGATCTAAAGAAGCCCTAGTAACACAGGTAAAAACTGTACTAAATAGTGAATTTAAAATGAAAGATTTAGGATTTGCAACTGACTACTTAGGTATAACCATAAAGCAAAATTTAGATACAGGAGTAACTGAACTGAGCCAAAGAATGTATCTAGAGAATGTTCTTAAAAGATTTGGAATGGAAAGTTGTAAGCCTATGTCTACACCTTTAGATCAAAATATTAACTTAAAGCTTTTTGAAAACCAAAATAGTACAGTAGATGAAAACATTGTAAAGTTATGTCAGCAAATCATAGGTAGTCTAATGTATGCTGTATGTGGGACTAGGCCTGACTTATGTTTTACTGTGTCTCTACTAAGTAGATATCAGAAATGTGCAAATGATGTCCTTTTAACAGCTTTAAAGAGAGTATTGCGATATGTCAAACATACTCTAGACTACAAGTTAGTTTACAAATGTACAGCTAATAATGTTTTGGAAGGGTACTGTGATGCAGACTGGGGAGGCGATCTCGATGATAGAAGATCAACTACAGGTTATTTGTTCAAGTTTTCTGATTGTTTAATATCTTGGTGTTCCAAGAAACAGGTATCTGTAAGTTTATCTTCTACAGAGTCTGAATATGTAGCCATAAGTATGGCAGCCAGTGAAGCCTGCTGGCTGGTAAATTTGTTGAATGATTTTAATGTAAAGGATGTCTGTCCAGTAAATATCTATTGTGATAACCAGTCCGCCATTTCAGTCGCTTGCACTGACACTGTCAAAAGGTTAAAACATGTAGATATCCGGTATCATTTTATAAAAGAATTAATTAAAAATAAAAAGCTGTGCCTGAAATATATAAAAACTAGTGATCAACCGGCAGACATGTTGACAAAGTCACTATGTAGAGAATTGATCACTCGATTCTTAGAAAAATGTGGTTTAGGTAATGTAGAAAAGATTTAATATGTACTTAAATATTGTTGTATGGTGTAATTACATTGAGGGGGGGTGTTAAAATATGTGGTAACAATGTAATCCCACCTCCTTTTAATATTGTGTGTTAGAAACTCTGTTCTGTTCTGTAACTCTCTCTTGTCAAAGTTTAGAAGAAGTAATGATTGTTCTTTTTTGTTTAAAGTAAAATAAAACATTTCGTTGAATTAAAACTGTAATATTTATTTTATTACAACAAGACATAACTAGGTAAGCAGTACACTATAAACTTGTGAGTGTATCACAAACGAACATCTTGGCAGACATTCATGTCTTGCATCATATTGCAGAGTGAGGCAAATGTTTATATTACCTACACATAATATTGCACACAATCCTCTTACTGTGATTGACTGACTGTGTTACTGTCCCAAAGGACCATTCCAAGAAAAAACTATTTTTTAAAACGGAGTCTTCGTTCATTCATCTTCAACGGGCAGTGACCATGTGTCCCACTCGGCATCTAATGAGGTCGTATTACACGTGTTACCTAACCAATTGTGACGGAATCAAAACGTTTACAAATGGTGTCAATTTAACGGGTCAGCTCGAGGTCTGGTGACGAAAGGACACGCCCCCGCACACGTCACCATCTGACGTCAACCGGACAATTGGACCGAGCCTACCGTCTGGTTCTTAATAAATACATATCAACTTGAATTAGCATGGAGTTGCACTTTGCTTTTAAAAGAGCAATGTCGTTCGTTGTGTTTTGTTAGATGCAAGGCCATGGCAGTCGGTTTAGTATGAATGTCGGGAGAAAATCATCCATTGCCTTATCCTACCTTGGGTGAAGCAGGATAGATTACTGACAATCTATCCTGCTAAACAGTGTGTGCTAAACGGTTTTTAGTCAGTAAGGGTGTGAACCCTTTTGACTAAAAACCACACTGTTTATATTTCTGCTTCAAGCCAGAGCTCTGGCCTAAGCTACGGGTAACTGTCGAGAGAGAAGTGTCAAGTTTGATCCCGGACTTGGAGTTGAGTTGAACTAATATTTTAGTTACAAATTCATATCTATAGACCTCATATAGCAATGTGTGTGTATATCCAACTAAAATCTATACAAAATATATAGACACTTTCCTCAATGGAGACATTTTCCTACACATTTTCGTCAAGGCTCAGAAAATATTACGGAGACAAATTATTGCCAGTAACTGCAGACACAGCGTACGTGGCAAATAATATCTAAGACATACGTGATATTAGTGACATTGGGAACCCAAAAGATAGAATCTTTCATGAATGTTTCAGATCTGGATACGGATGTAGGGATAATATTGTATCTATTCAGTTTGAAATATAATATAATTCCATATTACACGTTACTTTTGAATAATTTTAGCCATGGATGTTAAATGTTTGGGGATTGAAGTAGGGAAAGAATAATTAACAAAAAAATTTTTGATATTAAAAAAAATTCGTTAAGATCAAGTCTTCATGTAGACTTTTCTCATAGCATACATACTCGTATCTGAAATGTTTGTATAGGTTTCGGTTTCAGAATAATGTCGGTAACAGTTAAGGAGGCTCACAAGATCTTCACTATTTTTATATAAAAGATGTAATTTTACTCCGCATGTGTGAGTGTTTGCCACGACCCTCGTTAGGGATAAAAAGGGACACATAAATACATAAATAAAAAGATGTCCGCGTATATAAAAGTAGATGGTTATTTTATTTTGACATAGGTACTCGTTTTTGGAAAATAATAGTGAAAAGATCTTTGAATAAAATAAATGTAGGTATTATCAATACCTACATATATGACAAAACTTTACTAACATTTTGTATTATAATCATCATGAGACATTAATTTAACTACTTACGTAATTGTTTGACGAGGTTGCTCTACTAGTTTCAAGCCACAACGTAGCTTATAAAAATGATTTTAGTCTAATATGGTTAGTGGATGATATACTTATATATAAATATTTTTGCTCATTAGTCGTACATGCATTAATTTTCCTTAAATGACATTGTCTGTATTCCGAGAGGATCCTCATTTGATACCGTAAAACATGGCAACTTTACCATATTTTGGAACAAAAATCGAAATATATTTTTAACCATAAGACGCATAGAAACGAAAACTATATATTTAGAATTGTAGTCTATCTGGCTCACTTTACTGTAATGGTCATTATAAACAAACGCTTACTTTTGCCGTAGTAAAGAAAAAACAACATGGGTAAAGATACCAAATTTTTGGCAACTTTACCTACGCGCCGTATTCATCGTGTATTGCATATTAAAGAGTTGTTGAGGTACAGAGGGCTTCATCTAGGACCTCTTCGTATTATAATGCAAACAATATGAGGAAATCTATAAAGATAACGGCTACACAGACAGTAGGTATAGTTGCCACGGGTTTCATCGTAATTTACATACAAATAATTTGTTACGCTCGGGGTTGTCAAAAACTGATAAATTTTTTTATGACATGTATATTTAAAAAAAAATTATAAACCTTAAACCTAAAGTAAAAAAAAGCATAAATATCTGACAAAAATATTGTTCCCTTTTAAACTAAATTAAGTTCTAAAATTTTAAGTATTTATGTATAAAATTGTAAAAAAAGGCTACAAAATAATGTTTAATCTTTTGACTTTTTAATTTTTTGACTTCACTATCTCCATAGCTAATTTTAACATTACTTTCGTATACTTTTTATATTGTCTAGCTCCGAGTTTTCTGCGGTTTTGTTTCATGTGAGCCATTTTGGCTCTAAAACAAAAGGTATTATTAAATACATTATAACTTATCATCCAGGATATTCACTATAATGCTGGGAAATTTAGGTATTCGAAAATGGTTACATACACACAAACAAGGAAAAAAACATTTATTGCCAACCCTAACTGTAGGTAAAGTTGCCACAAAGCAGGCCGTGGCAACTTTACCTAACCTGTGTCAACATTACCGAAGCGATTATTTATCAATAAATTAAAGAAAAAGCAATTGCTGACATTACAACAGTAATCCCAACTATATTATACATACAAGATCAAAATTTCACTCACCTGTGACAAATAATTTAGGCTCTGTGAGCACAATTTAGGAACTACTAACTTTTAGCACATTTTCACGCACTACACTATAACGGCCATTACTGGCATAATAGCAGTCTTACGTCTACGCAAAATATAGTAAATATTTCCTTTTAAAGTCTAAAAAATACTACTATTACAAAACAGAATTCTAGTGGGTAGATTTTTAGATAAATGAGTTTATACCGAATACCTATAGTATGGTAAAGTTGCCAAGGGTCTGGTAAAGTTGCCATAGTTTACCGGTACGTTAATGCCACGTATTAATCGAAGTAAGCCCTATATTACAACGAGATTATAATTAAGTTGATGGATCTTAGGTTACAGTGTAAGACATGATCGGGTCATTATATTAATAAACTCAAAGGTTATTAAAACTGACATAATTTTTTTTATTCAATTGTTTCAACATGAACCGAAATGGTTCATGTATAAATATTAGTTGTGTTATGCTTCTGTGGACGAGTACTACTTGCAGTTTCATTTAAGTCATATGAGTGATCTTCATACTGTATATCGTCGATCGTCATGCTTTTTGTCCCTGAAAGGGTAAGCAGAGGTGCACATTATGACACGTAACACCACTACGTGTCCATACTGTATAATATGACCATATTAAGGTACACATAAAACTGAAAAGTATCACTTACAAAATGTCCAAATTGCTCTATTTACAAACCCCAACATCACGTTACTGAAGAGTATCCTCGATAAATTGGCCAAAGACAATTAGTGCCGAGTCAACGCACGGGCACCCGGCGACGGAGCACCGGAGCACCTACAGGCTTAATTAATGATTAATGATTAACGTGCCGGCGGCTAATGAGGGATGATATCAAGCCAGATTTGTCACCGACACCTTCTTTGATAGCCTCATTTAATTTGATTTGATTTTGGTGATCTGTAAGATTTCTATCGTATAATTATCGTTTACTATGCTATTCTTTAATAGTTGTAGTAAGTACTTAGGTATTAATGTGTAAGCTTTCTATATTATTACATGATAAACTATTTCTTATTACTAAACGGTCCTTACGAAAAAATTAGGATTTTGTTTTTATTTTCATTTTAGAAAATCCTAATAACAGTGAATGTAATCAATTGGAGAGAGGAATTGAAAATGAGTATTATAATGATTTTTGCTATTCATTCTATTATCGATTTTCTCTAGAGATAAAGAAGTAAGCACCATTATTCTATACATATACAAAAATCTTATCATTTTACCCAAATAACAGGTAAACACCGCTGTATTTTACTTTCCTTCAATTGATTTAATTTGCACACTGTTGACTCCATTACCGAGGTCACTAACCGTCGTTGTTTGTTAAGAAATTCAACATTCGAATTTCGAATCATTTGACTTTAAATGGCAGTTTTCCTGGCTGGAAATGCTTTTTGTTTTGCTTCGTATTCATTTATTCGCTTTTCAAATTTAAATACTGTTGCTAACCAGTATTATAAAGTTTTACTTTTAAAATAAATTATCGTTTTCTTCTATGCAATTGTCTTTGTCTTTTATGCAATTATTATCGTATTGATTTAATAGGATAATTTCGAACACACATCAACAGCCTACAAGTGGCCACTGCTGACCAAAGGCCTCTTCTTACACGGAGAAGGTTTAAGCATTAATTTGCTTGCTCCACGTTTGCTCAATGTGGGTTGGCATGCTTGATTATCTTTAGTTCCCACAAGAGAATTAAATAGGTTTTTTCTATCCAAACAAGGGACGTGAAAACATCCTCTATTATCAATTCCTGACCTACACTAACATGATATACGTTGAGAAAAACAAAGGTACTGGTTTATGACGTCACAATACAGATACTTACCACCATAGACGGGAAACTCCATTAGTGTGACATTATAACCTTGTTATTGAAAAGTGTATAGGTATATTCATTATTCAATGAGTAATGAGTAGACGGAATAATATGGTATAATTATTACACGGTATTTATATTTTCACATGATGTAATGAATTGTTTCTTTCATAATATAATATAAACTAATTGGTCAATGAAGAGTTAGTTTACTAAGCTTGTAATCATATTTTATCCGCCTAGCGGGTTACCGAGGCTCCGGCTCCGGCTCGAAAGCATTTGTAGGAATGGACTGCCTCGTTGGCCGAGTGGTTGCAACTGCGACTGCCGGGCAAGGGGTCTCAGGTTCGATTCCCGGGTCGGGCGAAGTATTACTGGGCTTTTTTCGGTTTTTCGAAACTTTCTCAGTGGTAGCACGGAGTCTGGAAATGTGCCTGGTATATGGCAATAGGCCCACCACCTATTACATGGGACTCACAATATAAATTGTGAATAGTGGGTGTACACAGTGGCATTATGCGCCATAATGTGCACCTCTGCCTACCCCTTCGGGGATTAAAGGCGTGACGATATGTATATATGTGTATGGAGTGGTTTTTAGTCGGTAAGAATTTGACACTGCCTCTTGCCTCGTTCAAGGCGGAAGAAATCATTGGATCATTTCCCCCCTATAGAAAAAAGGTATGATCAGGTATAAAAATTAAATTATCTAGGAAATAAAACATTTATCTTTCTCGATTTTTTCTTCTAAGACTGAATATACCTCTTCTGGTATTACTTATGGCAAAACCCCTCCATTCGTTCTTTTAAAGTCTCATAATAATTGTGTTTGTTCTCAATGGCTGACAACTTCAGCAAAAACGAAAAAACATAACCCTTCCTTGGCAGTCGGGTAAAAACCCTAACGATAAACAAAGCCTTAGCAAGTAGGTAGATATTATGATATTATTTCAGTATCAGGCATAAAATGGAATCTCCTGTTTTGTGGCTGCGCTACCAAACACAAACTTTGCATAGCCAAACATCAAGCTCCAGACCATTACTTAGTAGGGAACACAAATATTTGTACTGACAAAACCGCATCGCGCTGCGTAGTAACTGATGTAGCCTGTCACGCGATAAATTAAACCTTATTTGTATTCAAGTAGGGTGCTAATTTACATTGGAAGTTAATTAGCTGTGAGAACAGTTTAATGATTTACGTGAGTCTTGCTGGTACAATCAAATGTGTGTGGACTGCACGTTTGTCAGTCAGGAAAAAGAAGATTTTTTTAAATGTATTTATGTATCTAAGATGGTTGGTGCGGTGGCAGGGCAACTGGCTGCCGTGCAACGTGTAGCGAGTTCAATTCGCAGGGAGCAGCTCTTTGGTAAGTGCGTTTACAAACACACAAGTTCACATACACATGACACCCAGACCTGAAACAACAATTTGTGGATCACACAAAGAGCTGCTCCCTGCCACAAATTGTTGTTCCGGGCCTGGGTGTCATGTGTATGTGCACTTGTATGTTTGTTAACACACTTACGACACAACAGAAGATCCTAGTGTGGGGGCAATGTTTTTATTAAAAAAACAATTCTGTGCCAGCAGGTTGGTTATAAAATTCACAAAATTAAGAATTAACAGGCGCATATTTCTGATTTTCTTGTGTTCGAGTTCTCTTTAGCCAATGTTTGTTTTCTCCACTTTAGTTTTTTTTAGCATTATGCTTTCTTGACACGATAATACCCACTCTGTAACAAAAGTAAACTTTCCCATACTCGCCTTGTACCACGTAACATACACCGATGTATATAGAGCTACAATATATATTCTTTCTCGATTGTATACCAAATTCTTTTGTAACAATATTGCGTTCATGTCTGCATTAAAAGAATTTGCTCAAAAGAAATACTGTTATTATACTCTATGGTATTTTTCAAAAGGGATTCATAATAAATATTTTATATACTTACATAGGTATAGGTAGGCCATTTTATATTACACACAAAAGAATCTATAAATTCTAATCATGTTTAAATTTGACTTTGTTCAAACATGGCGTTCTTTATTTAATTTTTAAACAAAAGACGTAACGTTTTTGTTCAGTTTTTTATTCTTATAACCCTTTCAACAACTCTGTATTACAAACTCGTTTTTGTAATTGATATTTTAAACGTAATTGAAACCAATTGTATTACAGTTAATAAATTGCGAATAAAACTAAATCCGAATCACATTTCTAATAATATTATTCCAATTACCGTTATCTTTAGAATTTGTTGTGATCGTATAAAATTGAGTTACCTACGGGTCACGCGTTATCGCCACGGTCGGGCGGGATGCAATCACTGGACAAACAATATTACGGATATATTTCAATATATTGTGATTTATTAACTTCATAATAAATACGATCAGTGGGAACTGACAAAAAGTGACCGAAGGTAATTGTCATACTTTCAAAGAAATGTCTTACTCTTAGGTGGCTTGGCAACCGGTTGCCGCCCAGCGTATAGCGGGTCCAATTTTCGCATGGAGCACCTCTTTGTGTGATTCATAAATCGGTTTCGGGTCTGGGTGTGATGTATATATGTGAACTTGTAAGTTTGTAAACGCAGCATCCACGACGCAGGAGAAAATACTAGTGTGGGGCACCGATTAAAAAAATAGAAAACGTATAACTATCTGTCAGTTTATGGGGTAGGTACTCTTATTGTGAAACAATAGCCGCTTTATATATGTCCTTCTTAATTTTTGTATCTATTTTCTTATAATTTCTTAATCCTTGTTCTATTTTTGAAATAGCTAAATCTGTGATTGTTTACATTTGAATACGGATGGATGATTTTATATCGAATCTTCATAGTTTCTCGAAGATTTTAATTCTTCACAATTCTTTATTTAAATTAAAGTTATTTCGTCAAAAATTTATATAATAAACATTCAGAATAAACATCGTATTTTTAGTTTCTAGCGTTTTCTTGAAGATCAAAGACGTTGTAAATCAACGTTAGATATATTAACTTAGATATCTGAAACTTCTCAATGTAATCATACGCTTTATTAGCTGTAAAACTAAAAAAAAAATTTTGAAATAAATAATTCTTCTTTTATAATAACTATCGTGAGACATACTAAATTAACTAAAAATCACGGTTTACTCAAATTAATTGAGAAAAGCTCTACTAGTTTCGAGTCACAGAGGGACTTTTCACCATGAGTAGCGTGCGCAGACGCTACTCTGTATGCTAACTGTAACTAGTAGAGCTTTTCTTCGTTTATAATACGTGAGTAAACCGTGATTTTTAGTTAATAATTCATCTGCCTATATGTTATTTAGTTCACATGGCCGATGCCACAATTAACTTCTGGTTAAAGCTCTTATCTACATTCAAAATAACGATAAAAGAAAAGCAGTGATTTGTGTTGACAGCAAAAGCGCATTGCAACATATAGCTCGATGCGCCTCTGGTTGCAGAGGTGCATCATAAGGTATGACGGGACTGGCATACACGTGCGTATATAAGTCCCTAAAAATAAATAAAGAGAAAAAAAACTTCTGGTTAAAATTTACCGCCGATATACTGCCCGTCACTCATACACGAGTTGTTTTCAATTTAAATTTTTGCATATCGATTTTGACAGATGATAGTAAACTTGTTCCATAACACTTTTACGTAAAAAACTGAGTTTGTTTTGTTTTTAAGCGCTCATTTTTCAAACTAAAATCTTTTTGTATTTGATCTTCGATTAATTAAAAGTTGGTCGAAGTATTTGATCCTAAAATAGAGGCAGGTCTGAGTCAGGCTTATCACATCGCTCTCGGCTGTTAATTTTCTAAATGATTATCTACTGATCGATTGCAATCAAATTTCTAACAATAGAGTGCCTATCAGAAAATTAGATTTTAAAATGTAATCAATCTCACTCTCATACATAGTTAAGATGTGACTTCAGCTTATATGAATATAGAATACATACTTACGTAATACATAATAGGAATGATGAAGGGATATGAAAATAAAAAATCTATAATTCTTTTAGTTAGATAATGAAAAAATATTAGACACAATTTTGTCATATAAGTATAAGATAACAATACTTAGATATAAACAATCCAACGTTTAAGAGAGGAAGCAAATACGTCACTTCTAAGTATAAAACGTACCTAGAAGTGACGTCACGCGATATTTCAAATCGATATATTTTCGAAAGTATTAGTTTCCGTAAGAAAATAAAAAAATACGTGTCTAATGTTTTAAAATAACAAGACGGACATTAAAATAAAAATTAGTTATTTACCCTGATATATATCGATGAAATAGAGGGACAACTGACAAGACACACGCATCAATACATCGCAGTATACACAACGAAGTAAAACAATGATCAGTTCCGGTTCCGAAACAGAGAAACTCATTTTAACTAAAACTTTCGTCCGACCTCGAAACAAGTCGGATAAATCCAAAATAAACAGCTACATTGTAAACATGGCAACATTAATTAATCCGATCCCATTCTCTACTGAACTTTATAAACGTTATTTTTACTTTTATATAAAACATAATATAGTATAGTATGTTTCCAAAAATAAAGTAGACGATCGAAGTAATTAAAAGTTGTAATGAATGTAAATTATTTACAAACAAAGTTAGAAACAACTAAATAAGTGTTGGTGTAACAATCTCAGTCTATGTTTAACTTACAACTCATTAATTTAATTCTTACACCCTGTGTATTCAATTTACCCAGTCATTGCTTACTATACAACTTTAAAGTGTTTTAAATCTATCAAAATTCATTATATTAATGGCCTAGATTAATTTTATTGGAGTGACATTAAGCTGTGAATAGACCTTAGGTTGCTTTAATAATGTTACAATTAGAGGCATTACATATCGGGCCGATTGTAAATGGCCGATAAACTGTGTTACTAATCCGATTTAGTTTGAGTGTGAAAATAGACTGAAATGTGGAATACATGTATGTTTTAAGTTAACTTTATAATACGTACACAAAAATAAATGGCTTTAAAAAAATGTAAAATAAGGAACATATTCGTATAACAAAGGTTCTAATATTTTCGTATTTCTTTTGTTTCAGAATCACAAAAAGGATTGTAGCTACTTTACTACAGCATTTGTTGACAAAACCAATCGGTAAGAAGAATATATTGTCAAAACAATAAAATATAGAATATAATATATTATAAAAAAAACAACGATAGGTAACAACTCTGCCGTCATAAGGAAAAAGGGCGCATCTAACATTTTTGTCGAAATAAGTTGGAAAATACCAGCAGATGTGTCTTTTTTCACTGATTCCGAATATATATTTAACTCAATTTGGACAAACATGTTAGATGCGCCCTTTTTCCTTATGGCGGCAGAACTGCACAGTGTACTCTAGTTAGTTGCCGAAAATCTATATCTTCAAACCCAAAATGCGAAAATGCGTGTGTATAATATTATATGTATAACAGAAAAAATACCAAAGAATTGCACAAAGTAGGACTGTATCATTTTCCTTAACTTTGTGGCACAATAATGTATAATTTATACTAAGCGTCGAAGAGTGTAATATCTCTCAAAGCTACTAAGAAATGAAAAATGCGGAAAATTAAAAGCAATGCTGTGGGTAATAGAATTATGCAAAAAGTAATTGAAAAACTGTATAATAATGGGCGCCATATTGAAAATGGTGATTATGATGAGCAAAATGTTCCAAGGTTGCAAGTATTTTTACACTTATTTTCCTTATTATGTTTCATTATGACTGTCTGAGAGGACCCTGCGGCGGTTCTAATGAAGCTCACTCCAAAAATTAAAGATAACAATGATTATGCGGTCATAATAATCCAGAATAAGCACTTTAATGTCTTTGAACTTGTTAATTAGACAGCTAATAAAGTAGTAGAAGCTTTTTCTAAATAAGTTGAACGATGTTGATTGTAAATTGACATTGTAATAAATTGACGAACACAACAACTTAAATAAGTATTGTGAAAAGTAAACAAATAGTACCGAAAATCATAAGTATCTTTTTAAATTTTTTTTTAAGTTATTGGGTACACTCAACAAACAAGAATTTCGCTGAAATCGAGTCTAAAATTTTACACGTCACTTACATAATGACATTGATATTTATAATGAAGTTGTCAAAGATGTTGACATTATAGATTTATTTGATGATATTTTAAAGGACAGCTTTGTTCGTGGAAGCTTTTCCTTTGTGCTGTAAATGCCGAATTATTGTTCCATGTTATTCAACGAAAATCTAGAAATTTTATTTTTCTCGAATTTCCATGCATACACAAAGAAAAATATGCAGTATTAATCCTTTATACCGTCGACGGAATTTTAAACTTTTGAGCTACACGTGCTCTTTGATCTTGACTATCTTTTACATCGCGTTTTTTTGTTTTAAAAAGTTTGCTTTGTGTTTGAATTTCCTTGTGAGTTCGTTTATCATCAGTCAGATCTACTATAATAATCTTTTTTATGGAATAGAGAGCAAATGAGCAGATTGATCACTTGATAATAAGTGATCCACGCCGTCCATGGACGAAGGATCAGAGGCGTTACAAGTGCGTTACCGGCCTTTTGGAAGCTAGAATTGAAGGGTTTTTGGGGAATCGGGAATTGGGCTTTCGGTAACCACACTCACACAACGAAACACGTTGTTTCACGTTGGTTTTCTGTGAGGCCGGAGTGATACCACTATCAATCCGGTCGAACCGGCTCATTCGTGCCGAAGCATGGCTCTCCCATGCTTAGATCATACAAATGATTGATATAATAATTTACCCTACTACTTACCTATTGTGCAGCAGTTGATTGCCCAACTACAGACTGTCATGCAGTTTTTACTATACAATATATACAAGATACATAATATTTCAATGGCATATCGGTACCAATGTCAGATTAAGCAACATGCAGACGATCAGACCTTGAGTGATGACATGTCTAACAATTTGTCTGAAAGCGTTCGTGCCTCTGTTTACTTAACTACCGCTAAGTATACGAATATGCTAATGTACTCAGATTTACAGTACAATACCAAGTTTATACGTAATATAGAAAGTTGTAATACTACGTAATATTAGACATAAAAGAAATTTAAAAAAAAATAAGTGTGAAAATTATCCCATGGCTTCTCCCACCTTTGACGAGGCGACGGGGAGTGTCAGACTCTTACTGACTCAAAACCATCGCGTTCCTACTCCTGCTTTTCGAGCCGGTGCCTCGGTAAACCCGCTCGGTCGTCCGCAGCTTCGGATCAAGCATTAACCCTACTGGGCCCTATATCTTGAAGGGTATAGGTAGTTAAGTAATTCGTAATAACTCTATACATTTGCGACCAATGACATGGTTAATTTATGAGTGTCATAGGTATACCCGTCAAACAACATCAATACTAAGAAATAGATAACAAGCGAAGATGATTCCGAAAACAGTGACAAACACAAATAATGCGTTTTACCTCGTCAAGCGATTGGTTTATAAAAACAATCTCATATCACATTTCGGAAGGTCATTGTTTGACCGTACTATCTGATTGGACCAACAACGAAGAGGTCGGAAGCTAGACAATGTAATTATGATTGTAGTTTCTATTTAGTGCATGATAAGGTCGGGTTTTCTTTGATGGAGATGATAGGGAGATTAATGTTTTTGAGTCTTCTTGTTATTTATTTGTTGATCTTAAAAGAAGCGCTAATGAAAAGCCTCACAATAAACAGTCTAATATAGATTTTTTGTAACTTTCGTGAGACATAAAATTAATTATTATGTTTTCGGCTTACGACTAGACAATCGCCGCGTCGTGTGTCGTCGTCGCTCATATGAGCCTCTGGCTTGAAACTAGTCGAGTTCCTCGTCTAACAGTTACGTGAGTAAGCCGATTACATAATAATTAATTTAGTATGTCTAATATAGAAAATAACTGCCCAAACTACCTGAATCCAGCACCTGCTTGATACACACTTTACGACCAAAAGACAAAAAAATATAATAATATATTCAACTTAAATACTTAAGTAATTTCCCATAAAAGTAAGTCCCACGAGTTACATTAGGCACATTTACCGTTTGCCGCACCAGTGCGCGATGTCCAACAGATCGACTCCCGTGGGTGGCATAACCGTAAGTAAATGGAAACGATTGTGGCGAAAGTGGGATTAAGATTGTTTTCGTCCTAACCTATAAAATATGTATACCTTTACATATAGCCAAATTAATACGTGTATTACACATTTTCAGCTCGACACGAGGTATCTATATATTGAGGACCTAGCAATGAATTCTAGGAAAATATAGTACACACAGATTAAGGTTAAAATTGTGTCCCACGTGTAAAGAGATAATATAAGTGTGAATAGACACTGTGATTTATTTTTGGTGTAGATAACATTGTGTTAAAAAGCCTATCATTTCTCTTGAGGAAAATCAAATAATGAGTTTAATAACAAATGTCTCTTAGTGAATGAATTGGCTTTTATAGAGTAAGTTCCCAGAGCGTCTGATAAAAGATTTGGCGTATGGAAAGCTGTTTTTTTTATATGACTTTATAGTTCTACAAAACATATAAAAATGTAAGTCAAGTAACTCTGATTTTTAGTTACCTTTCTCACTTAGTACCTGCGCTGGTGTCACCGGGCAAGTTCCACAAACATTCAGATATTAAAAAGTACACAAGAGATTATTGAGACCCGAAAGTGCGGAAAATATGTTTTAGGAAATAAGTTGTGTCTTACGGCTCTGAGATCTCGGACTAATAACACTTCCCATGTGCATCATAATTTCTTTCATTTATTTCAACCCTATTCTAATCTAACCTTCCTCCTATCATGTTGAGAATCACAATATAATAGATTTTCAAGAGATGAAACGTTACATCAATTTGTTTTCATTATTATTATCGAGCCAGAGTCGGCTTCCATTATGAATCCGTAGCTAAATTTAACGTAAAAATTGTGACTAAAATATTCAGGTGGGCGGAGTAAGGAATAGATTGAATTGAATGATTTTCCCTACCTCTCATAAAGTACTGGGTAATGTACTTAGAGGATCACGCTAAGTACTTTTTCATGACGTCATATTGGATGATAACAGCCCTACGAACAATTTATTGGAAGGATATTTAAAAGTAGGGATAAAAAACATTAATATAACTAAGTAAAATAAAACATCTATTTTGAGCACTAACAGGAAGCAAAAACAAATGATTTAATTGCACGCAACTCAGAATACATATGTATAGTGGTTGGTATATTATTATCTTTCCTATTCACTTTCATAATTTTATGTTTTCGATCATCCACAAACCACTAGTTATTTCCTAATTATAGCTTCGTTTCTAACTACACGGGTAACGAGTATCGTGAAATGTAAATGAGTATTGACGATAAATGGGTTTTGTCAATCAATTGTAGTACAAAATAGGCTCGTCTAGCGCATCGGTCGGAAAATTGTTTACACGTGTATTGTGAATATTAAGTTCAGATACGCGACAGATTTTTGATAAAAGTCAACACAAATCATTCAACCATTGCCAGTTGCAACTCTGTGAGTCAAGACCCAGGACCCAGACCCAGGAAAGCAGGAGAAGGAACAGGGTGGCTTTAAGTCAGTAGGAGTTTGACACTCCCTCTGGCCTCACCCAAGCCGGTAGAGAAGTCCTAGGATGATTTTCCCCCGTCAAAAAAAGGACCTAGATAATTATAATGATACCAAATAGAAAGCACAAAGACTAAAGCTCAACGTGTACTAGGGACATGAGTAGTCTGGAATTTCGTGGTTGATCAGAAGATAAACAATATGCGCAGTAGCCCATCACCTTCAGCCTCACCGAACTACGTAGTAAAGCACATAGTTATATGTTTACATAGTTATATGCGTATATACTCTAACTTTCCACATGGTGTCGTAGTAAGCAGGGCATCGCCATCGGCAGACGCGTGTGTCGCCCGTGCATGTCAAGATCAGCAGATATGACTAACGAGGTGACACCTGCCAACAGTGACCTTTAAGGTCGCCGCGACCTCACACGAGGTGCAGAACGAAAACAATTGTCAACATACGAGACGATATCGAAGAAAGATAAGGAGTTGAGCGAATTCCAACCAAGTTTGTGTGAATTTGTTTGTTAAAGGAACATAGTTTATTTATCTGACTAAAAAAAAGATATTGTTTTTTATAATGAATGGTACGATCATCTGTAAAATATATTAACACACGTGTTGTGTCTTTTAAAAAAAAATAGATTTCCTTCTTCATTTTGTTACCCTCTACTGATATAAATAACCCTTTGACTCAATACTATTACTAAAAATCTCCTATTTTGATCATCAGATCAAGGAATCACCTAAATATGAAAGATTCGCACCTACATTTTTTTTCTAGAAATTGTGCCCCGAGTCCTATTTAGTTATAGTTACGGCAGTGTTGTATGAAAAAGTATTATTTTAATAATTGTGTGTCTGGTAACTTTGTCAAATTAACCTTAATTTGCTTTATCTGATACTAGACTCCCACTCTCAATATAATCTGTTCCGAGAAAATCTCAATTGTTTCCATAAATATTGGAGGAAATTATATGAAACTTAATATTGTGTGGTATTAAAATTTCGTAATATCCGATGGGACAAAAATCTTATGAGTTTTATTTACTCAGTGGCGATGTTTTAAGACTTTTAAGTAATGGCTTACATATATGCTGAAAGTTTAGAGGTTCATTAATGATTGTCTCTTCAACAATACTGATAATTATATTATCAGTAATACTGATAATTATTCAACGGTAATTATAATTACAGTTGAAGAGCTAAGAAAACTGTGAAAAGTTAATCTATTGTGATTAGGAGGGGTATTACAAGTTTAAAGTTTTTGTGTACCTGTGTGTGTTTGTGGCAAGTAAGTGTAGTTATTGTTGAAAACGGATGAATCGATTTTGATCTAATATTGTTCCTTGGAAAAAGTGGATACTAAAGATATATACTAAAGATAAGATATGCGAAGGCCAGTCATTCTATCACTGCTCTGGGTGAGCCGAGAGGAGTGTCAGTCTCTTACTGACTAAAAACCACCCCGTTTCTACTCCTGTTTTTCGAGCCGGAGCCCCGGTAACCCGCTAGAAGTAGTCCGCAGCTCCGTGAATACATTGCCTAACGTTGTGTTTATAATACTCCCATCACATTATATCATGACTGCAAAGTGTTTTGTAATAAATCGTGTGAAGTGAATATGCGGAAAAATCTAAATTGGTTCCGTAAATCAACCTGTCTCTTAAGTATTGTTGTAATAAATCAAGTCTCGTCGAGATTGCACCTAGATTTATGGAGACTGCACATGTGGGTAATATTTTTTAAGAACACGTATAAAAAAGCTTATGAGCTCAATTTTTCACTCGACACATGAAGATAAGTATAGTCAATTTTCTTTTATTGAACCGTGTAATTGGGTGGTAAATCAGGTCTAAATCGATAATGTCACTAACCAAACATTGTTTTGCCCTGTCTGGGTGTGATGTTATTTAATACATGTATTTTATGACAACACATAAGGCAGACACGACAGGACGAGTTGACATGGTATAGAGTAAAAAATATAGACGAGTAAAACCAACTGGTCACTAATTTAAAAGGTAAGCAACTCATCCTTACTTATTCTTCAGATTCAGTAAAAAACGATTTCGATACACAATTATAACTGTCTAAGGCACTTCTAATAAAGTTATCACACCCCAGATACAATACCCAGCACCAAGCCATAACTATCTCAGCTCTCTACTCTCCAAAGATAACTGAATCCTCATTCCACGAATGTCTATAAACTCAAGTAAAAAGAAATTGGAAAGCGGAAACCTTTTCCAGTCGCCCTCAGGGCTTATGTGAAACGGGATTTACGACTTTTCGCTGTCTGAAAATAAAATGTAACATTGGACTAAGTCAAAGTCAGTTACGTTACATAGAATAAGTAAAAGTACGAGTACCTAAAGTAAATATAATGGGTCTTTCCAACAAATTATGCTTGAATTAAGTGAGTTGTTGCTAAGTTGTCATTTGTTTTTTTTTATATGTGATCACGGCGATAAGGAAGATTTTTGCTTGGACGGTGTAGGCACAGTTAAAAACAACGTGTTGGTAGTTAGATGGTTTATTAGTTACTAAATGAATGCAAGTGGACTGTATAAAAGTTAAGATACCTATAGATAGGTATAGTTATATGAAGACACAATTATGTATAGCTGCTGTCGTGGTGGTATGCGTTTAGACATTCCGCCCACCAAAGGATCTATCCTTTTAATAATTAATAATATAACAAACAAAAACAACAACAACGTAAGTATTTCACTGATGCGCGAAAGGCACTTGATTGTAAATGAAAACTAAATAAACAAGTTACATCCAACACTATCAAAAACTTAACTATTAAAAAATGGTAAATTAAAATTAAAGGTAAGTAATTAATTAAGTACCGTTAGGATTACATAACCGGTAAGTATATCAGTAGATGGAACGTAGTACACAACATAATTAGCAGATAGAAAAAACAGCCGGTGACAGACCAAGTTTGACACTGTCAAAGAACAATAAGCTGTACGACAACCACATAAGACGCATTGTCCAACTCAATCTGTTACCGTTGTTGTAAAGAAACGGGTAAGTATAAAATTGTATTCACTCCCAGCCGCTAACCGCCCACCGTGCAATATTATTTAATTAGCTATAGTTATATGCATGTTTAGGTAGGATGTTATGAAGCTTTGAATGTTTACATAATTATTCTAACAAATAAACGGTAAGTTGTAACAATACGATAACATAGCTTAATCTAGGTAAGTATTTTAAGTATGAATTACTATTCAACTCAAGCAATAATGAATTTTCACATTGTTATTACGATTACGGCATACGGTTTTAGAACATAACATAAATAATGCGTAATTTAAATTAATGAACAATGAACATGTAACAATATACTCTCTAATACAGATGTAACGGGTTCGAATCCCGGCTAAATTAATATGTTTTTTGCAGTTGACAATGTAATTAGTTTTAATTTTTAGGTAGTATGCATAATTTACTCACGGGTCGTTTATAGACACCGTTTTTACATTTTATTGTGACAACACGAGTAATGCCGTCTGGGCCCACATGTTTTTTAATTATTTTGCCTAATATCCATTTACTAGGAGGAATGTTATCTTCCTTTAGAATTACAATGTCAGCGATGTCTGGTTCAGATTGTTTAGTGTTCCATTTGTATCTTTGGTTCAAGTTTACGAGATATTCTTTGTGCCATCTGTTCCAGAAATCGCTAACAATTTTTTGTGTCAGCCTCCATCTATCTAAACTAGAAATATTACAATTTGTATAGTTTTCATCACTTAAGTTTAACAAAGGTTCACCTATCAGAAAGTGGCCGGGTGTGAGCGGAAGGGGGTCATTGGGGTCATCACTTAACACAGTTATGGGTCGCGAATTTAAACACGCTTCAACTTGAGCTAGTACTGTAGTTAACTCCTCATACGTAAGTGTAGCATCTCCAATGACTTTCCTAAGATGAGTTTTGGTACTGCGTATGCCAGCCTCCCACAGACCGCCAAAATTGGGTGAGTGAGGGGGTATGTAATGCCATGTAGTACGCTCAAGAACAAGTAACTCTGCTATTTCTCCAGGAATGGAAGATTTGGCATTGTTGAACATGTCCCTCAGCTGTTTATCTGCACCCACAAAATTAGTGCCATTGTCACTGTAAACATCGTAACAATGACCTCTTCTCGACGTGAAGCGTCGGAATGCAGCAATGAATGCCTTAGCAGTCATGTCCGTGACAGCTTCCAGGTGTATGGCCCGCGTTACCATACAGATAAACAAACATATATATCCTTTGTACGCTTTAGCTCCTCTGCCTGGCGAGAAACGAATGTTGATCGGCCCCGCGTAGTCCACACCAGATGATTTAAAAGCCCGGTCGGCTTTTACCCTTACATCAGGTAACTGACCCATCAGTTGCGTGGTATTCCTTTTAGAATACCTAATGCAGGTAACGCACTCGCGGTATAATTTCTTTGTTAGATCCTTCGCTCGTATGATCCAGTATTTTGACCTTAGATAATTTAGCATAACTAGAGGACCGCCATGCATTGTCTTAATATGAGCATCTTTAATTATTAACATGGTAAGATGACTCTTAGCAGGTAGAATTATTTGATGCTGTGTATCGTAGGCCATTTCTGATTTCTGAATACGTCCGCCAACTCTTAGAATTCCATTGTTATCTACAATGGGACAAAGGTTGCGAAGCTTACTCCTTTTCAACACGTGACCACGAGACTTTAACTGTTTTATGTCCTCATTAAATTCAATAGCTTGAACCTGTTTAATACATTTATTTAAAGTTTCTGATAATTCCTTTGATGTAATAAATTTAGAAAAATGTTCACGTTCAGATACAGGTAATTTAAAATTAAGAAACCGTTTGCAATATGAGATTACCCTTAACATTTGTGATAAACTTGAATATTTTGTCCAAATTAATTCTTGTTCAGTATTATATATTACAGTTAAAGATGTCGTGCGTTCTTCTTCATGCGTATCTTCGTAATTAGGAACACTTATATTCATATTTAGGCTAGACAACCAAGCGGGTCCATTCCACCATAGTGAATGATTTAATAATTCCGTACCTTGTAAGCCCCGTGATGCACAGTCAGCTGGGTTCATGTCGGTAGATACGTGTCCCCATTGTTCGTAATCTACAGTGTTCAGTATGTCTGCTACCCGGTTGCTTACGAAGGTGTTCCATCTGCTTGGTCCACCTTTTAACCAAGCAAGTACAATGGTGGAATCTGTCCATGCAAATAACTTGCTTTTAGGCACACACAGCACTTGAGATGTTTCTAGAATCAGTTTAGCCGCCAACGCTGCACCGCAGATTTCCAATCTAGGAATTGAGACTTGTTTCTCGATTGGCGCCACCTTTGTTTTGGACGTTATTAGATTGACGTATACTTGTTCTTCGTCTACGACTCGCATGTACACTACAGCTCCATATGCGACTTGCGATGCATCTGCGAAGACGTGCAACTCAATACTTGATGCGTTACTGTAGTGTAGCCAACGTGGTATGCTTAGGCCTTTGATGTGTGCTAAATTGTCTCGATATCGGTTCCATTCTAATAGCAAGACACCATCAATAGGCTCATCCCATTCGAGTCCGGTCTTCCACAATTTCTGCATGATCATCTTTGCGACTACTACAACGGGAGCTATCCATCCCAAAGGATCATATAGCTTGGCTATTTCAGAAAGAATAGTTCTTTTAGTTACAAGTTGTTGAGGCTCCGGCAAGTTGACCGTGTATTCAAAACTATCGGTATCACGATTCCAGCTTACTCCTAATACCTTAACAACACTATTTACCTTTAAAGGTAACTCATGATCATCACACTTGTTCTTTCCAATGTACTGTAAAATAGCTTCACTGTTGCTACTCCATTTTTGTAACTGAAATCCCCCAGAGTGCATTAGGCTGTTCATTTCGTTATATATTTCCACTGCTTGTTCTTCTGTCTCACAGCCTGTGAGCAAGTCATCCATGTAGTAGTCAGATTTTGTTATTTGTGCTGCAGTGGGATAAGTTGACTGTTCCTCTTTAGCAAGTGTCTGTAAGGATTTCACGGCAAGATATGGTGCACACGCTGTGCCAAACGTTAATCTTACAAGTTTAAAATGTTTAATAGGCTCGTCGTGTGAAGACCTCCACAATAACCTCTGATAGTCTGTATCAGCATCTGCTACTCGAACCATTCTGTACATTTTAATAATGTCGGCTGTAATACAGATTCTGTGTGTTCTCCATCGCATTAAAATGTGTCGCAACTCTTGCTGAAGTTGAGGTCCAACACACAAGTTATCGTTCAAAGACACGTTATTTGTTCCTTTGCAAGAAGCGTCAAACACTACACGAACCTTTGTAGTCAACTTATCTTCTCGCACCACTGCGTGATGAGGAAGATAGACAGCAGGTTTATCAATTTCTGAAGGAGTAACTTCTACCATGTGATTTAGTTTTATGTATTCTTCCATTACTCTACGGTATTCATCTTGTAAATTTGGATTTTTTGACAACTTTCTCTCTAAAAATTCAAATCTCTTATTGGCTATCTCCCTCAATCCACCATATTTACATTCTGGATCTTCGTTTTGAAATGGCAATCTAACTACAAATCGGCCGTCCTTGTCTCTCACTGTCGTGGCATCATAAAATTCTTCACACATTTCTTCTTCCTTTGAAAATTTTCTTTTAATGTTGTTTGGTTCCCTCTCTATTTCCCAAAATTGTCTCAGTAAGTCATCGTCATTTATCTGTGCATGTAAATTTGTGATGCGTTTCCTTTCCTTTGTGTCTTCTAGTGTCGTCCTGCCAGATACCACCCACCCTAGGATTGTATGTTGTGCCACTAAATTACCCTCAGGGTGCTTGATAATACCGTTCAACAGTACCTTGCCATAAACCTCGGCTCCAAGTAAAATATCAATTTTACCTGGTGTTGTGAACCCTGGATCTGCCATCTCCAGTCCTTGAAGTTCTAACCAATCAGGAAATCTAAGATTGCTGGTGGGTAACAGTGTTGTTAATGTGCGCAGTACATAGGCATTTACACTAATTGAGTCATTGGAGTTGTGGCGTGATTTCACACAGAGTGAAACCATGTGTTTTATTTTCGTTTGCCCTTCTCCCACACCGGACACCCAACCACTTACTGATATACGTGTAAGATTAAGTAATTGAACAGTTGCCTCAGATATAAATGACGCTTGTGACCCTTGGTCTAGCAAGGCCCTAATGATGTGTTTACAACCATTCTTACTATTGACTAATACCTTAGCAGTAGCTAATAACACAGTGTTCGTTTGTATACGCTCACTTGAAAAATTAGACACTATATTATGCGCAGAATTACTTGAAGAAGTTGACTTACCTAGCGACACCTCACGATCGGTACCTGTAGCAGGGGTTGTCCCCTCGTCGGACTTCTCGACGTTTTCTGATCTCTCGAAGTGTAGAAGAGAGTGATGCCGACGACCACATCGTCTGCAGCACGCTGACTGTCGACACTTATTTACCGAGTGTGATGGCGCGAGGCAGTTGAAACAAAGTTTGTTCTTCTTGGCACTCTCCTGCCTTTCCTTAGTAGTCATACCGGTGAATGTTTTGCAATGATAGATATAATGCTGATCTCCACATAATACACATTTAACTTCGCGCTCTTTCCCTTCCTTGACCACATTCGCATGAAAGGACTTAGCTTTAGCTGCCGGCTTCAGTTGCGATGTTTTTGCCTTGTTAGCTTCGATCATCTCTAAAGATCTGAATCTAGACTCCAGAAAGTTTCTCAAATCTTGCCATGTGGGTATATCACACTTGGTTGCACTTAATTGCTGTTCCCACAGCCTTATGGATTCTGGATCCAGCTTGGATTCGATTATATAGGTGATCATTAAGTCCCAGGTATCTGTCTCCACGTTTAAGTTTTTTAACGACTTCAAACAAGTAGAACTTGTGTCTAGAAGATGTCTTATACAACTCGCCGACTCCGTATGAATAGATTTTTGTGACATAAAGGTTCTCAAAATAGCTTTACAGTTGTATCTTTTATTGTTATACCGTAGTATTAGCTCGTTCCATGCATCGGCGTAGTTTGCATTTGTCGTAGTATAATTACGAAGTATGACTTCTGCTTCTCCCCTTAAATTACTTTTTAAATAATGAAGTTTGTGTACAGGAGATAATTTCGTATTCTTATGTATCAATGAAGTAAATAAGTCGTAAAATGTCTGCCACTCGTCATATTTGCCGCTGAATGTGGGTATGTTGATTCGTGGTAATTTTATTTCGTTACTGTCCGAGCACGTGGAGAATGAACTTTGACCCTCAGTTGTTAAAGGCGTTGAAGCTTGTTGTGCTGCATCTAGGAACGGCTGAAGAGCCTCCTTCACAGTCGACTTATATTGCACATACAACTCTTGAAACACTTCGTATGTTTTCTCCTTAAAGTACGACGTTTTTCTTTGCTCGTCACTGGTGATGCTCAGAATAATGCTTTTGTGTCCATCTTTAAAATTATTCCAAAGCTCTTCAAGCATTTCTAACCTTGTTTCCAAGTACGGTCTTTTAATCCTGTCTTTCGGTGTCTTTTTGTAGTTTTTCTCTGCATTCCTTAGGCTATCTAATAGCTCAATTTGATATGCCACAAGATCTTCCATCACAATATATTTAATAGGTACCTGCTCGTAAGTATTAGTTTCACTGGCAATATACCTCGTTACTTAAATGTTTTTTTGGTCGAAGAAGTATAAGGTCCACAAGTAGCGGTTGGTGAGCACGTTGCACTTGTTAACTAGCACTTACAGTAAGTTTTTACTCGTAATCCGATCACACACTGAATATTGTAAGCGCAGTTAATGTCTTTGTTTTCTAAAGATGTCACAGTTCCGTCCGCAAATTATAACTATTACATTAAACGAGTTCCTTATCGCTTTCTTTTGTTCTTGACGCGCGCTAGTCAGCCGCAGGTAGGCGACAAGATCCGGCTCGAAGGACCAATTGATCACGGCGATAAGGAAGATTTTTGCTTGGACGGTGTAGGCACAGTTAAAAACAACGTGTTGGTAGTTAGATGGTTTATTAGTTACTAAATGAATGCAAGTGGACTGTATAAAAGTTAAGATACCTATAGATAGGTATAGTTATATGAAGACACAATTATGTATAGCTGCTGTCGTGGTGGTATGCGTTTAGACAATATGTCTAGGTTGCTTCGTTGTGGAGTTTAAAAAGGTCACACACACGATCTTTTGAACGTTATAACAAAACTCTTTTTTTTTTTTTACATTTAATGGGTCGACGTTTGGCCGCTATCTCACCTGATGGTAAGTGATGATACGGCCTACGGTGGAGCACGTCTGCCTATAAGCAACCTATTCACTCGGGCCTTGAAGACACCCAAGTTATACCCATCAGGAAACACAGACTGCGGCAAGGAGTTCCACTCCCTAGCAGTTCGCACAAGGAAGCTTGAAGCGAAGCGCTTCGTGCGAGTGGGTGGGATATCTACCATGAAGCGGTGACGCCTCGCCGATTGTCTTGTGGTTCGATGATGAAAAGGACTAGGGGGAATCAAGTTGTGCAATTCCCCCGCACACTCTCCGAAATGTATCCGGTAAAAAACGGAAAGGCTTGCGACCTTGCGCCTGTGTTCAAGGCTTTGAAGCCGGGCCTCCACAAGCGCATCGTCATTGATGAGCCTCTTGGCACGCCTTTCAATGTGTTCGAGCGCATCCAGCTGGTATTTGGCCGAGCCGTCCCAAAGGTGAGAACAGTACTCCATACATGACCGAACCTGCGCTTGGTACAGGCTCAGCAGTTGTTTCGGTGTGAAGTACCGTCTCACCTTCGAGAGGATACCCAACTTCCTACCAGCCAGATGCGCCTTCGACTCTATATAAGAGCCGAAGTTAAGCGTTGGCGATAGAGTTACGCCCAGAAGCTCAAGACGATCCGCTACCGGAACGGACACACTTCGGAAAGTCGGAGCCAGCGGAAATTGACTCCGTTTGGCAGAGAATAGACACGCCTGGGTTTTGGTAGTGTTGAACTTGACCAAGTTGGCGTCACCCCAATCGGAAACCGCCTTCAAGGACGAGTTCAACCGTTCGACCATGGATTCTCTTAGAGACCGGATCTGTGTTCCGCTACTCCGCGCATCGGACACATACCTTTCAACAACTGTGCTGTCATCTGCATACCCAAAGATACCGGGCTTAAGCAGGTCGTTGATGTGCAGCAAAAAGAGCGTTGCTGAAAGTACTGACCCCTGAGGGACTCCGGCGTTGATGCCAAATTGGTCAGACGAGCAGCCATCAATGACTACTCGAATTGACCGATCCCTCAGGAAGTCTGCAATCCATCTGCACAGATCAGCGGGAAGTCCATATGCAGGAAGCTTGCCGATAAGGCTGTCGTGCCAAACCCTGTCAAAGGCCTTCGATATATCGAGAGAGACCGCTATTGCCTCCCCGTGCTTCTCGATGGCCTCGCTCCAAATGTGGGTGGCATACGCAAGAAGGTCCCCAGTGGATCGGTTGCGGCGAAACCCATACTGCTGATCACTGAGGAGGTCGTTACCTTCAAGGTATGCCAGGAGCCTGTTGTTAAGTACACGTTCCATACTCTTGCAGAGTATGGACGTGACCGAGATTGGCCGGTAATTATTAGGGTCGGCACGACTACCTTTTTTGGGCACAGGCTGCACGTTGGCTAGCTTCCATGCAACCGGCACTTGACCAGTCTCCAAAGAAAGTCGAAACAGGCGTGTCAGGATTGGAGACAACTCAGGCGCACAGATTTTTAAAACCACGGCTGGGATTCCGTCGGGGCCACTGGCCTTGTTCACGTCAAGATTACGCAACGTCTTATATACCTCCTTCTGTCGTATGCGAATTTTTGACATATTCGTCTCGCAAACTCTATGGAGAGAAGGAGGCAAAGCGCCACCAGTATCAAGACGTGAAGATTCCGCAAATAGAGAAGCAAACAGGTTCGCTTTCTCTACCGCGGTGTGTGCCAGTGTCCCGTTAGGCCCCAGGAGAGGTGGGAGTGAAGGGCGGCAGAAGTTCGATTCAACCGCCTTGGCCAGGGACCAAAACGCTTTACTACCCGCTGGGTAAGAAGCCAG
Source organism: Spodoptera frugiperda (assembly GCF_023101765.2). Classification (NCBI taxonomy): domain Eukaryota; kingdom Metazoa; phylum Arthropoda; class Insecta; order Lepidoptera; family Noctuidae; genus Spodoptera; species Spodoptera frugiperda. The sequence goes on from NC_064218.1 coordinate 9,385,386, forward strand.
TTTGTTCCCTATTCGGCCAATGTGGTTGAACCGAGCCATCCGTAATGCCTTTTTGCATGACTTGGCAGCCCGGTTATAGGCTCTCTTCCTCTGAAGAATGTCGTCAGCCCTACGACGCCTGGCATCCGCCCATGCCAAGTATGCCGCATGCTTTCGCGCTTCAGCACGTCTGCAGTCGACATCGAACCATGGACGAGTCCCACCGAAAGATGTCGCATCCGAGAATGGAATGTAGTATTCCATGCCCTGACGCAACACCCCCGTTATGGCATCCGCACAAGCTGACGGGTCCTCAGTAGAGAAGCAGACAGGCCGCCAAGGATAGGATGCAAAAAAAGATCGCATCCCATCCCAATCTGCTGACTTGTACCGCCACATCCGCCGAGATCCTCTGGGACAAGGATCCGGTGGGGAGTACGTGGATACGGATTTCACCAGACAGTGGTCAGAGCTACCCAAGGGTGAAGAAACTGACACCGAGTAGCTGTCTGGATCAGTTGTCAGCAGAAGGTCTAAGCAGTTGGCAGTGTGCGAGTCGACATCGGGCACCCTTGTGGCCTCCTGGACCAGCTGGGTTAGGCCAAGCGTTAGCGCAAGCTTACGCATTTCCCTCCCAGCATGGTCAGTGCACTGGTATGGGAACAGCCACTCCTGGTGATGGGCGTTAAAGTCCCCCAGTAACACCAACTGGGCCGAAGGGTACCTCTGCCGAGCCGCATCCGCCGTCTCCACAAGGTGTTGAGCTAATCTGGTCGTCTCCAAATCTCCGCTGTGCGACCGGTAGACACAGGCATAGAGAATTTTCTCCATCCCTGTGTCCACCAGTATCCACAAGGTTGAAAAACTGGGGTCTTCAAAGTTTCGGAGACGCCGGTAACAGATGCCGTCTTGGACGTATAGGCATACGCCTGCGCGGGGAACGAAATTGTGCTCCAGGGAAAAGCCTGGGTAGTTCAGGTATGATACGTCCGACGGACATCTGATCTGGGTCTCCGAGAGAAACAAGAGCGTGGGGTTCTCGGTCTCTAGGTGGTGATGGACCGCATTGATATTTGAGTGCAAGCCTCGAATATTTGAGAGGTGCACTTTGAGGGAGAGGGAGTGCAGCCGCTGTTGAACCCTTTTCTTTGCTCTTGTTTTCATTTTATGAGTATGAGGTTGCTGAGAGGATGGCAGTGAAATGTTCATCCACACAGGCGACCCCAGACGCGCGCCGCAGTTAGCTACATCATTGGGAGGCCAGCCTGGAGACTGCGGGGACGCCCGAGCCCCCCCATAAATTTCCATCGGGCCCTCTCGTCCGGTCGCCAACCGACACGATGGCGTATCCATGGGATTTTTCGCTAGATGGCGGGGCAGCCTTTCACGTGTGGCTAGCACGCTAATTGGGCCCCCAACTATCTGCGGTCGGCCAGCGGTGCACCGTGCCTCGGATCCCGCTACCCTCCGCGACTGGCCACCCGATGAAGCTACACCAGCGCGCGCCAGATCGGTCTACCCATAGTGGAGCAAACATCTCGACCCATCCTCTCATACGGCTTCACCGAGCATCGTGGCGGAACACGGCTAGGCCGCTTGGCGACACGGTTTTGCTCGGTGGGTGGTTATAATGCCGTCGGCCGAAGCCTACCACCAGAGTGTCACCTGATTAGCACCACCCAGAGGCCACGTGTAGGGTTTCGTTTTTTTTTTGGGTGCTCTCCTACGGACGAGGGTGACTCAGCCTCCAAAAGTCAAAACTCATTTTTGACTGAATTCAAAAGTATGTATGTATGTATGTTTGTGCGAGATTATCTCGCGTTTGGTTGAATCGATTTTGATGCGGTTTTCAGCATAGTATTTTTCAGACTTAGAAAATTTAAGGCGGTTCCCATTTTCAACAGTTTTTACGATTTTCATTCCATTATTGTTTTGAGTAATAGAGGTCCTTTTTTCGTATACAATACAGTAATAAAGAGAAAAAATATTACTATACATTACGATTTACGACGTTGTTACCATTACTAGCGCGTTCGGCGCTCTGATTGGTTGGTTCATTCACGCTGGCCAATCAGAGCGCCGAACGCGCTCTCATTTTGTTTTCGTTCAACGGAAACCAACCCTACTATTATTAGAAGTAACAAATTAAACAAATTGTACTCACAATAGTATTCCAGCAAGTGAACGTTGATTTAAACAATAGCTGGTGGTGTTCAAATATTTGTGGTCTAACGGTGAATTTGATCCAATCGGATTACAGGTCAATGAAAATGTTCTTCATAATTATTTGGATTGTTATTCAATTCTATACTATACATGGTTCCACTTAATAGATTATTATTATTTACGCCATTAGGATTAGGAATCAAAACTCTAAGTGTGGGAGAGTCATGCTTCGGCACGAATGGGCCCGTTCACCCGGAGTGATACCACGACCTCACAGAAAACGGACGTGAAACAACGCTTGCGTTGTGTTTCGTAGTGTGAGTGAGGTTACCGGAGGCCCAGTTACCCCCCTACCCAATATTCCCAATCTCCGATTCCCCAACAACCCTTAAATGCCTAACTCTGTTTTGAATGGCCATGGGCGGCGGCGATTGCTTACCATTCGTCTGCTCGTTTAAACTTGGAAGTTTTTTTATAAATAAATCTATAATTTATTACATTTTGATTACACCCATTACCCGTTTGCACAAAATGTAATAAATTAGGAGGAAACCCGTAAATGAATACAAAAATAAAAACTCGGATCGTTTTCATTTTCCGTAAATTAACAAAGGATGGTATCGTACTGAGAGTTCAAGATAAAAAAAAACAAATAATTTTCAAAAATGTCCACGATGGCATTGATACACCTCCACAATTTCTTTTGTATGAAAATAGGAGAAGAAATAATACATAAAGGGAAATTCTTTTAATAATGTTGAAGTTAAAAGAGGTTTTTATTATTAAAAATATTGCTTAGTTCAAGGCTCATAGAAATAAAATTTACCTAATTTAAGTAACATAACTCAATTTCATTACAGTTAAGTATCATTATCCTGGTATTACGTACGACATTAAATGTATTAATGTGGGGTCTGTGAATTAACAAAGATTTCCTCTGTGGATTTTCCTCGAATTGTGAATAGAGAGCAAAAGAAATGTTTTCTGTATTCAACCTATGTTTGCTTTGGTAATTAAGCCCTTGCGTACTGAGAGAATTTCTTTTATAGACCTTCTTTTGTCATAATAACTATTTTAGAAACTACCAACAATAAAAAACAGTTGAATAAGGAACTATTCTATAAAGATCTTATACAATTACAGAGATTTCGATTTAATCTTTATAAAGAGATTACGAGTACATGCCATCATTAGGCTGCTTTTTCACCAGAGATGTGCTATGTAGTTATGCTACGAAGATGTAATAGCTAAGCTATAAAACTATGTGACCGTTTTCACTGATACTAAGCAATGTAACTGTGCGAGGAAGATGCGCAGCTCGAGTATACGATGTATCGATAGTAGTGAAGCCATCCAGAGCATGCATCTATCCATATAAAAAAATAGCTTATCTGAGTCCGTCTCTACCAGTGCTACGCTTTGTGTAGCACTGAATTCTATTTGTGAAAGCCAAAAGCATCCACAGCAACGTAGCATAGCACATCTCTGGTGACAAGCACCTTAAAATCGTCTTTATTTAATAACCACTAAGACTTGTTTTTGTATAAAAGACAAGACAGTATCTTCCATTCCCTTCGAGATTATTACAATTAGCAATTAATTAGGTATTCATCGATTAGCGTAAAGAATCACTTATTATAAACATGGCCGCTTATCAGGCTTAATTATTGTTCTGTGATAATTTTAAATAAATCAGACCCAAGCGAACACACCCACGCTATTTTCACGTACCTATAACAATGTACTTTGACGCTAATTTCGTATTTATCGGAATGGATATAGAGTTGATTATTGCGTGTATATTTAGTGTTGTAGTGTATAATGTACAAGTCGTGTAATTATGCTCTGATGAGGTCGTAAGGTTCGCTTGTTTATGTTCGTATCACGATGTTTTGCACAAAGTAACTGCAACTGCAGCTTGTTGACTTGATAATTATCTGTGTACCTATGATGGTAACTTCTTCTCTAAATGTTGATGAATAATAATGTGTTTTTTATTTATTTCGTATGTTATTAAGTAACGACTATCTAAGTGCCTCATTGGTCAAGTGGTCGCAAGTGCGACTGCCGGACACAGAGTCTCGGGTACGAATTCCGGGTCGGACGAAGAATTATTGGGTTTTTTTCGGCTTTTTGCAAATTTCTCAGTAGTAGCACGGAGTCTGGAATTGTGTCCAGTATATGGCAATAGGCTCACCCCCTATTAAATAGGACTTATGAGATAAATGGTAAAACATGGGTGTACATTGTATAGCGGCATTACGTGCCGTTATATGCACATCTGCCTACCCTTTGGGGATAACAGATGTGACGTCGCTTTTTTTATCTAAGTGTTTATTACTCTCTGGGAAGATATTGTTAATAGACATTATAATGTTTTATTTTTGTTCTCAATTATTACAAAGAATAAAATTAAAAATGTCTGTTTGTGAATAATTTATAACATTGATTAGGGTACGAGTACAGGTACTTGTAATTCCAACTCACAAACCACGTGTACACATAATGACAGGGGGCTCAAAAATATTAAAAGGGACGAATGGGTCAAAGATAAGTACATATCAAATCCCACACGTTTTCCACCTTTTACGTAAATATACGAATAAATTATATTCTCTTTCTGACTTTTCATTTTCATTTTGTACAATATTATCCACTAGAGGGACATCAGCTAATCTAAGATTAAAAAGGTACTTTAAATATTATATTCAATGAATTAATAATTAGAAAGTTTTACATTAAAAAGTCAATGAACGTTTTTGTTTTAATGAAAATGGATAAATAATTAGGTCTAGAAGCGGTTGACGCAGTAGCTGGGCAACTGGCTGCCCTGCAAGAGGTAGCGGGTTCGATACCCGCACGGAGCAACTCTTTGTGTGATCCACAAATTGTTACTTTGGGTCTGAGTGTTATGTGTATATGAAATTGTATGTTTGTAAACGTGGGTGCGCCACGACACAGCAACAAATCCTAATGAGGGCAACGTTTTCTTCTTAAATAAAATATATAAATTTTGAAAATTAGGTGATAGAAAAAGCACTTCTGTTTATTATGTGCAAAACTGAAATATCAAGATGGATGAACCTTCATTCAAAGACCACCAAGTAATTTCCGGGATTGATAAAAAATATGAATAAAAATCGATCTTACACAAACAAATACCCTATGAATAATGAATATATAAATGCATATTACGTCCATCTGCCCATCACAATACTTTAATAATGAAGTACTGACGAAATATTTCGGAAAACATTTCACCTTATAACATTTTCCTTAAACATTTTACCGCAAATTTTAAATTCTATAGAAATTTAAAAATTCATTCACCAAACGTATCGAAAAATCAATCTGGATTGAAGCTAAATTAAACTTAAAAGAGGTTGTAATAGAATTTATTTTGGAAATGTAAAAGTGATGGGGAAATCTAGATAAGAGGCTGCTGATTCGCCCACGCAGGTCCTTGAAATAGGGATTGTAGATTAGAGGGTCTCGCGACTCGTGTGGGTGGGCAAATTATGGTACCACCGCCGTTTTGTAGGGATCAAACAGCCGGACACCACAGAATTAGGAGAGTTTTAATCCTACCCAATTGGTAATGTGAAAGTTTGTGTTTTAGGATTATTGAATCTATATATATTTTAACATACAAATGAATCCTTCTTTCCTCCTTCATTTGTTACATTTTTATTTAAGCTTGGTACCGCATTTTGCATCGTTAAGTTCACACGTAAATGGGGGTATATTTTATTTTCGTGGTCTTTCTCATTATTAGGACAGAAAGAATTTGTAGAAATTCGCTAAGAAAATAGCGCACGACGGAACTACCTGGGTAGTTCCAAATACGATAAACTTTAGTGGGTAGTAAATGGATGATTGATAAAATGAATTTAGGCGAAATAGTACTATTATGCATTTTTTGATTCTAAATTAATATCGAAACATTAAATATTTACAACACTATTTTGTTTAGATCAATATACGGACGGGTTCTCTTTACTCATATATGTACATACAAAAGGCTAAAAAAATTAGGTATATGTATTTTCCCTGTCATGTCCCTAGAGGTCTCTGTCTCTGCGTTGGCCTTTCAAATTGCGGATTTTGCTTTGACGTTTCTGGTAATGTAAATTATGTTCGTACGAGTATTTTTGGTACTATCTTAATTTATTGGTCATAAAGATAACTGAAAATATGCGACTACGTGACTTCACATAGTCTAGTCATCAATTATTTTCAATATATTTTGTTTGAATACAAACATTTTAATTGATAGATTGTCACCTAAGGCAAGTACACTAGTACAATGTGACTTTTTCTGAGTTACATGTACTTTCAAAGATTATTTAGAAACCTGGGTCTACAATATCTAATAATGATTAAATAATTTGACCTTACCCGCATTGAGGAAGCGTGGTAATTGAGAAGAGGCCTTCGGTCATTAGTGGCTACTTGTAAGCCGTTGATTATGACGACGGTGATTGATAGAATTATACGTACGGTACTTCAAGTAATATTTACAATATCTTTCAAATTTACAAATTCTGATATATGTCTCCCTGTTTCCTTGTTTATTCACTAACTATACAACTTTGCATAGAATTATCAGTCAACCCTGACACGTTAAAGGAAGGAGCTTGGTGTGAGGGTCGCCACTCAGTAATTACATGTAGATACCAATTAAAGATCTCTGCCATAATAACAACTTGTTACTGTTGGAAGATTGAAGTTTGGCTGCCGAAGTAGTTTCTCGTCACGCCCACATGATCAAAAAGCTGAGGAGATGTCAAATTGAAGGGAAATTCCTTTGGGGATCCAAGTATACAGATTATACAAATGGATGTATATTTATGAACAAGTATTAAGTATGTATAATATTTATGTAATGGCGAATTTATTATACAATAAGAATTTTTGTTTAACGTATAGAAAATCGTATATGAACAACAACACATTATCAAAATTTAAGTTTTAATAAAGTCAATAAAAGCTTTCTTATTTTCTGTCTTAATTTTAGCAAACTAATATTCTTTTTACCATTCTCTTTCTTTGATTTATTCACTGTTTTAAATAAGCTTTACACAGAGAGGAGTAGAAGGATGGTAGGGAGGCCCTTACCCTGCATTGAGACAATCATGGCTGAAATCTAATCTAATCTAATTGCCGTTTACTGTAAAAAACAAATCATTTTAAAGTACCTAGCAAACGCAAATAAGGATTCATTTCATAGTACATCATCGTCAATATTATAACAAGTTACATAATAAAATAATTTTTAACTAGCTGAAAATTAAAGACGGTTTATTTATAAGATAAAACTGGTCGATGAAACCGCTAAGTTACGCTGAGCGCCCGTAACGCTTCAGATTTCAAATGAAAATTCTTAGCTTAATTATTTTACACCGAAACTCCTTGAAATTGTTATCGGTCTGCTGAAATTTTCAAAGAATCAGATTCCGAAGGTTTTGAGTGTAAACTGGTGAAGGTATGACTTAAGTTTATTTAACTTTTAAATAATTCGTAAAGAAATTCTTTATTAGAATTACTTTAAAATATATTTGTTTGAAGTCAGAGAAAGGTTAAAAATTTCTCAAAATTAGGCAACAGTGTAAACGTTTTAACCATAAGCCTGATTAAATGAATGAACAATTCTAAATATTAACGGATAAAAAATCACGGTTTACCCACGTAAATTAATGGAGAAAAGTTTCATCACGAGCAGTGTAAGCTGCGCAACGTCGCTCGCGGCATCTGCGCACGCTTCTACAAAAGAGTAGAGTAGTCTAGTAGAGCTTATTCATGAGCAGCATTCCGCGACAAACGACGCGGCGATTGTCGCGGAATGCTGCTCATGAATATGAGCCACTAGCGTGGCTTAAAACTAGTCGAGTTCCTCGTCAAACCGTTACGTGAGTAAGCCGATAACATAATAATTAATTTAGTATGTCTCATGATAGTTATATAATACACCAAAAAACATACATTTTAACCCAAAACTCACTACACAGACTAGCTTAACCCAACTACGAAACAACAACACTTCCTGTAAGTAAATAAATACCAATATCAAACTACTATTAGTTTGTTAGTACAACAACATAGATTACAAACTTAGGCCAACTTCAGTCAGCTGGGAAGCCTTATGATCTGCTTCTAAGTAAGCATTTCTACTTAGCAACCGACTTACTTCGGAGTTATATTACTACTCACTCATCTACGTAGAAGTTCGAGTGTTTGTGATTGATTGTAGTTGTAAGAAGTAATTGATTAAAGTAGAATACTGCACAGTTGGTGCGGCGGCTGGGCAACTGGCTATCGTGGTACGTGTATAAGAGGAGAGAGAATAGGTACTTTCTAAGTGTTTGTGCTCCATCTTCAGCCACATCTACGCTTCGCCGTTCTGGCAGAAAGCGAGTTGGTGGTGAAACGCAGAACTTATCAAGACTAAAAAAAGTGTGGTGGGTTCTATTCCCACACGAAACAATGCTTTGTGTGTGTGTGATCCGCAAATTGTTGTTCAGGGTCTGAGTGTCATGTGTATGTGAATTTTAAGTTTGTAAACGCACATAGAAAAGCAGGATCAAATCTTAGAGTGGGGTAACGTTTGAAAATAACTATAATTCCCGTACAAACTCATAGCCTGTTTTTGATATAAAAGGTTGATTCCATATTACATACCAAATAAAATAAAATTGTACGTTTAAATGTCAAGGGTCTAATCGAATCGAGGAAAATCTAAGCAATATAAAAAATATGTGACATTCAATAATAATGCTTGATTAGTAAAATTTTCAACAAAATGTATATTATGTAGTCACTGTTACAGTTATTTTGTTCTAATATAACAATCGAACTAAGAACCTTATTATTTTTTATATCGGTTAAAAGTTATAATTCAATTTACTGCTTCGTTATACTTGTTCTCCTTAAACCAATGAATATTTATTATGAAATACCAATTATATAAACTAATATAGTTTTAGTTATTCTGTAAACAACTTAAAGTTACTCAAGGTAAAGAAAAATCGTGCTACGAAACTGGCTACGGCGTAGCACTGTGCTACGATGCTACGAACCGTGTAATTTGTGTTTTTAGAAACTTTTAACATAGAAATTATTTTGTAACTTATATAGATTGTAATTATTCGAAACATTCCCACGAAATAGAACCTATGTTATATGTTAATAAGTCTCAATTTCACTTAACATTTAGATGAGAAACCTTTGCGACTATATTTAACTTGTAAACTCATGAATATGTATCAACATAATATGTAATTACAATACAAATTAACTGATAACATGTTTACAAAGTGGTAGTTATTGTAAGTTAACTGCTTCTTTGTGTAGTAGCAAATATAACTAAGCACATGGGTTCAATGTCAGAACTTTGAGAGCGTTAGTAAAATTTTGTTTGAAGTTTTAGGGGTGAGCCCTATATTCCCCTATATTGTTTAGCTTAGATATATTTATACACGAGTTATCGGGAATAAAAAGGTGTTCCTATCCCAGGGTTTAGGGTTTAGCCAGGGCTCTAAATTTATAACACCTATTTATTTGATCCTAAAAGGGATAGATTATTATTAGTATCGTACCCTTGCCATAGGCATATCAGACCTATATCAGACCCTTGGGCCTGCAATAGATATTTTGTACCTGACCTTGATATCGAACCTGGGCACCGTGGTCAGTAGCCTCGTTAATTGCGAAAAACAACGTTCCTCTCTAATCCCGGGATCAAATTATAAAATGTGATACTTGGACCGTACACCCTGCACACAACAGACATACGTTTTGAACACATTAAAACGATATAGCTGTTTATATTTATAGCATGTTCATTAAATTGAAATAAAAGAATAATTGAAAATGTAACAATTTCTGACTGAATTGACTTTGACGAAAAATTATTTTGCCCGCCTACCTTAAACTTCTGTATATACCAATAAATACAGGAAAAAAGTGCTTCTAAAATATACAGCAATTAAGACTTTAATACTTTGAGATAACAGTTAAAACCTGTCTAACTGAAATATTTACGCATCACAAACGTCCTTTTCAGTCCAATCAGCACGTGAAGTCGACCGAAAAGATAAATTTTCACCCAAATTGTGGAACAGATAACTCTTATCTTACTTTTCACGTGATTAATTAATATTATTCAGGTTTTTAAGAAGGCAACAGCTGCGTACTGACTCACGGGTTTATTATGTTACTAGGTATTTTTGTTCTAGAAAATTCTCAGTAATAAATTCAGACTGAAAACAAACTTAGCATCGAAACGTATAGTAAATGAGTTCAAAGTTAAAGCCAAAGTCAAAATTATTTATTTCAAATAGACTGGCACCATTGAATGTTAAAGGAAGTATTACAGTATTAAAAAAAAACTGTCAGTACTCTAGTGATGCTATTCGCTTGAATAAGCACTAACACTACACTTTGGAATCAAAGTGTAGATTCCTATGGAGAAGAACGAGCAAGAAACTCCACAGATTACTCTTTTTCAATCAGGTTCACAATACAATTCTTGGTTACATTGTTACGTTGTTTCATACTGGTAAACCTTGCTTTAAATTCACAATATTACAGTAGCTCCATTCAAATAACCCAACAAAAAACCGGATAAATTCCTTGTCCGTCCCTTAAATCCTATCAACTGTTGGATCAAACAGACACAGCGGTACTTTCACAATGATCCCGAAGCCTTTAATCACGCCAATCAGTTTATGATCCAACAAGTCCGAATAGGATACTCCGATCAAATGTCGGATCATTTGATGACCTCCAAATTCGAAACAGAGTTTTTTAAATAATGTTCAGTACATTTAGAACGAGTTTGCTTTACGTTTAAAGTAATCGAAACGAGAGCGCGTTCGGATTCGCTCTGATTGGTTGTTTTATTCGAACCGGTACTGTGTTCTATATTGAAATGTTATAATTACTGAATTTATATGTTACCATAATAATAATATATTGGCATCTTTTAATCATAGAAGAGTGAGGTAGAGCTACTTATCAGAATGCGATAAGTCTGTCTTAAATCTCTTGCTAGAGAGAGAGGCCTTTGTTCCGCAGTGTACGTCTTCTGGCTGATGATGATGATGATGATGAAGCTTCTTGCGAGGCACAATTGCTTAATTTTATATAATTAAAAGACGCAGTTAAGAATGCAAACACTGAAGTTTATTTTCCTTTTACTAAGCACAAACTCTTGCACAATCTTTCTTTAATGGTTTGCTACTCTGCGCACTTTGAACAAGATTGCACAGCAAACGGTTTAAAACTTTAAACTCAATTCAAGAAATAAAGTTCTTTAACTGAAGCAGTAATAAACTCCGACTTACATTAACGGGCTTGCGGCGAAGGAATAGTTTAATTGTACTTAATAAGGTTGGATGAGAATTAAGTTGGCTGAGAATGAGATTGGCTGAGACTGTGTGCATTATTATTTATATAAAAACGTTGTATATTTATATGATGCTACCAATTTTTAATTATATATTAGTGATAAAAAATAAATAAAACTAATACAATTGTCTATCTTTTTGTAAACATATGTCCATGGGCGGCACTGATCGCTTGCCATCACAGGTGATTCGTCTACTCGTTATCCTCCGATTCTACGAAAAAAAGAAAACAATAGAGACCAGGAATAAATATTCTTCTACAGTGTTGTATATTCTTCAGCCAATAAACCACATAACAGTCAGTTAAGGAAACAGGGCGAATATACCACGAGGGAATTCCTGACTACAACTTCGCCGATTAAACTAATACTTAGAAACGTCTAGAAACTGTAACACAGTTGCTAGGGACATGATTACATTATATTGGCACCATTAAGACAAGGCAAATATTTGTTTTCTGTAACAATAACACTGTTTCCTCATTGTTTTGTCGTCTTTGTATTTTGTACTTATTTCAACAGGATAAAATTATAATTAAAATGATAATCTTAGCAAAAAATATTCGGTAAATTCTAAAAGCTTGTAGGCATATTGATTAAAGGATTTTTGGATTAGTCTCTTTATGATTTTAATTACACAGTAATGCCATTTAAAAGTTTGTCACGTATATAAATATTATTTTATTATTAAGAGAACTAAATGCTTATATTAAAATTAATTGCAATCTTAGTATTATAGTAGATAGTATAGAGATAAAGAGATAGAGAGAGAGAGAGAAAGAAAGGGAGATAGGTAGAGTTCCTATTTTTAGATATTTAAAGAAACAACAACAGAAATAAGAATAAGAAAAAATCCTAGAAAATTGTCCATTAAATTAGACAGTACTCAATCCTGTAGAGATTTAGCCATAGCTACTACTTTATCTGTGCCACCATTTATTTTTGTTACTTTATTTTGTCAATCAAGCTTTTGCTGAGAACTATTTTTAGGTTACAAAGGTCAAATCCAATCCCACTACTCACAACATTTTTTTTATGGTATAAGCCGGTAAACGAGCCGACAGATCACCTGATGGTAAGCAATTGCCGCCGCCCATGGACACCCGAAAAACCAAAGGCGTCACAAGTGTGTTGCTGGTCCCCAAAGGCTAAGAATTTAAGGGTTGTTGGGGAATCGGGGTTCGGAAGATTGGGGGGTTGTTGGGCCCCCGGTAACTGTAATTCTACCTGCTTTCGTTGTATAAGTAAGTGATACAACGAAACGTCGATTTTCTGTGAGACCGATGTGATCACTCGAGCCGGCCCATTCGTGTCGAAGCATGGCTCTTCCACACTTAAACGATTACGATACATGCGGAATTCGAACCCGAGACCCCTTGAACGACGAGGAAGTAAATAATATTATCCTATTTTTTCTATATTTAAATCGTACAAACATTGCCCGTCTCACTAACCCATTAACCATTTAGTTATTCAAACATCAAAAACCACTTGACATTTGTCAAATCTCGTATGACGTCATTAGCTACTAAACGGATTTGTGACGTCATCGACCTTGATTTAATTCCTAGTACAGTTGAACTTGACCCTTGCCCAAGTTATTCATTTATTTTGAATGGCAATGGGCTGGTAAGTGGCATATTACGTTACTGCTTCGAAAGGTAGGAGGTTGGGTCAGTTTTGGAAAAGTATAAGTAGTGGGTGGATACTTAAAACTATTTTTAGTAGGCAACTGTCTATCAATAAATTGCTGACGTAGGTATATGTGAAATACCCTAATCTGGTTGCGTTAATGGTTTCCTTATATGTATGACTATCGAAACATTTCAGGTACCTATACTAAATAGGAGGTTCTTTACTTCAAGACTTATACTTTTATAATATTCTAGACTGATAGAAAACTATAATCATGGACTGTTATGTAATTTAAAACAAACCTTTCAGTTATAGAAAAATCGATCTTAATTCAGGAGTTGAAAAGTTTATTTTAAATCAAATATGACCAAAGTAATCTGAAACGCAATACCCGTTAATTGCTACCAAAATATTTAGAACCGTTTGGATTAAAAAATAGAGCTCAATTTTAATTGCGACGACGAAATATTTGAAATTCGTTAAATATTCTTTTGTTAGTGGAAAAGTTTTTTAAGTGAGTATTTTTTTAATAATGAATTTCATAGTAGACTGGCATCCATATTTATAAGTTTAGTCGTTTGTTATTTTAAGAGATTATTAAAATAACAAAGAAGCTAGGTTCTGAAGGAGTCTTCGGACATATTCATGAAATTATGAATGAAAACTTTCCAAGTATTTTTAGGGCAGTCAATGAAAGTTATGTAAATAAGTCGAACACAGTAATATTATGAAATACACATAACGTAGTACATATACTACATACTAACCTTTTTTTAAGGAGGTGAGAAACTTCAAAATGCGCCTAGCTTTTTGGGGAGAAAAAATAAGGAGTGTAGGATTTATACCTAACTAAAACCACCCCGGTGGCTACCTTCAGCACCGCTAAGGGGTACCGAGCCCTCTAATTAGACCTGCACCGGAGACCCTATAGTACAACGCTTGTTACGGCATATCCCTAAGAAAACGCGAGTCTCCCATAAGCCTCGCTATAGTCCCCACTCTATACACCCGCGGCTGGAAAGGTCCGCTTGCAGTTTATACATATAATCATGCTATATAACATAACCTAGGTTGTTACGAAGAATAGTCGCGAAGGAGCCAATCATAGCTAGATATTAAAGAGATAAAAAGATTCAGGAAAAACATAGAACGTTGTTGGTATTATATACCAGTAAATACCAGGGTTTACGCAATGAACATGGGACAAACAACACATACGTAACACAAAGCGGCAGAACTTTGTAAATGTTAGGTAAACAGATAAACTTGGACTAATTACAGCCTGCCTTTATATTAATTGTATTTTGTGTAGCTGTATATAGGTGTAATATTTACTAAACAGAGCAGATATCAATGTGCCGACTTATCTTTGTGATAAAAGAAAGTGGGAGTTGATAGCTAAAATATACTTAAATTACTGTCCATTTAACCATGTCTACTGTCTACTGTCCATTTAACCATATGGGCGGCGCTTTTCGCTTACCATCAGGTGACCCGTCTGCTCGTTGGCCCAATATTCCATAAAAAACGAATGCATGCAACCTACAAATGACAATACTGTGTCAAAAGTTGCTACATTTGGCATGACGTTGATTGGAACAGTATTTGTACCGACTATTCATTTAGAAAATTAATTAATGTAGCTGACTTTTCCATATTCCGTTTAAAAAACCTTTCAAAAAATAATTATGTTTACTTGTAACTATAAGGTACTTCAAGGTCGCTTCTATCAAATAAATAGCTTCTTTTACCAGTCGTGGATTACTTAGATGAAAATGTATGATTTTAGTTAAGAACTGTTTTGTATAAAAGCTTTTTCATGTTATTGAAGATAATAAGTTTTATGTAACAAATATCGAAATATTTTGTTGAACATTTTATGACCAAGTTGAAACTACATGGTAACCAACTTAGTATTTAGATCCCTAATAACTATAACAGTTCTGTATCCATGTACTTACCTACAAATAATTTTAAAGAACCAAAACGATCCAAATATACTTATTCTAACCGACAGTTGTCTTTGCGCTCATGTGGACCATGTCAGAAATTATTTAATAGGTGTTCGTCCTAGGAAATAACTAAAGGATCTAATAAATATACAGTTAAAAGTTCTACAAGGTTTGACGTAGCCGTAGGGGATACGCTACGCTCGCTACGTCGTAGCGGCGGCGGCGTAGACAAAAATAAATTACGTAGAACTAAAATCTGAAAACATAGCAACCAATTATTATCATTAGATATTACAATGTATTATTATGTTTCCAAAATAATGATCTAAATTAAACAAATGTATACAAATGTTTATTAATTTCATACATAAGGACTGAATACATAAACTGCAACACTAACATCGTCCTTATATTGCAAGATTTATGTACCGTACGTATCTACTACGGTACCGTACCAAGTTTATTGATATTTACTCACTAAAGCAAAACATTCCACGAAACATTTCCTTGTTTAAACAGAAAACGGAATGATTTTTAATTAAAAATAAACTTCGTAATTTAATGAGTTGCCAATACAATTCCCGAAGTGTTTCAATAAACTTAACAAAGCCATAATAAGTTATATCGTCACACCCTTCATCCCCGAAGGAGTAGGCAGAGGTGCACATTATGGCACGTAATGCCACTGTACAATGTACACCCACTTTTCACAATGTATGTTGTAAGTCCCATGTAATAGGTGGTGAGCCTATTCCCATATACCGGGCACATTTCCAAACTCAGTGCTACTACTGAGAAATTTTCGAATCAAACCCGAAACCCCTTACCCGGCAGTCGTACTTGCAACCACTCGGCCAACAAGACAGTCAGTCTATAATAAATTGAAGGTGTAGAATTTCACTAACTTTCCCCTTTCTTTTGTTTCAGACGAACAACAAGTTAGAAACATGGTAGTGACCACGTGTGGCCTAAGTAAATAAAGTTGGTGCAAAAATGGATATAGATGAGAAGGTGTCGGGGCCCGGCGGGGCCTCGCAGAAGAACTGGTCGCACCCCAGTGCCAGCGATGAGCTACCCTTGGACATGAGGTTCAACCACGGTCACATGGTGTCCATGACCGTGTACAGTGTGCTGATGCTGATCTCAGCCACTGGGAACTTGACAGTACTATCACAATTGATGAAGAGGAAACGGGCGGGGAGAGCCAGCAGGCTAGACGTACTACTGATGCATTTAGCGGTTGCTGATCTTATGGTAAGCTGTTTTTAATTTTTTAAGAACATCAGTTGTTTTTATTGCATTTGGTTAGTAACGTAGTTACAAAATAGTATTATTAAGATAGTAACAGGTTAATATTAGGCTGTCTTTAAAACAATTACTAGGTTGTCTGGAAACACTATTATAGTTAGTACCTAAGTTTCAGACTTCTGTAGTGGCAAATTGTAGAAGTTTTAGGACTTTAGATGATTCTCATATCCTTCGTAAGCAAAGTTGCTTATATCATAATGCTATCTATTTTAAGGTGATATTATCATTGCGTAGAGTAAATTGTTTAGGACTAGAATATTTAGACTGATTTAGACCATTTAAAAATATGACTTTGAAAGCATTAACTGTTGAAATAAAACTTTTAAAGGCAAATCCTCCGCTAAGTGTCAGTAATATATCAATTAATTATTTATTATTACTCGTAATCGTTGATATTATACACAGTATGTAGAATGTTATGTAATTTAAACTTTCTACGAATGAAAACTATAATAGTTAAAGTTCGATTCTATCTTCAATTAACGCACATGAATGAACTGTTTAAATGAGAAAGTCCTAACCTTTCAAAAGTGGTCCCGCACATAAAGTTTGCTGTAATTTATAATTCAAATGAATCAAATAAGAAAAGAGAGATAAATACCGCATTTAACGAACACTATCTTGATTTTCAAAAATAGAAATCATTAATATGGCCTTGATAGTTAAAAAATTGGTCGATTGAATTCGGTACTTACTATAGTTAACAGTTAACAGTAACTTTAGACAAGTTTGATTACAATAGTAGGTAAATCTAACGCTTAAAAACAAAAACTTTATCCAATTACGCAATCAACAAAATAACATTATTCAATTCTGAACTTCAATCGTATCGAAGCACAAAATCACTAAAGATTCCGAAAACTAGTGAGTGTCCATGTGGCGTAGCACGTTGTTCGTAACGCTACGCCGTAGCCGGTCCCCGTAGCCTGCTCGTAGCGGCGCTACGGTCACGTGGTTCGCCTCACCTTCGAAACTTTGATTCAAAATCTATTCAAGTGTTGCAATTATTAGTTGCTAACTTTAGAACCTGTTTTGTTATAGTGATACAGTTATTTGAAAATTTTTATCTATACACAAATAAATAATGTTCCTAAACATTTTTAAATGTTTTAAAAATCGAAAGTCTCTTTAAATTGTATAACATTCATGAAAAATCGAATTCAATTTCATTTTGTACTCGTCACCACCAATCGTGAGTCTAGACTATACTAACAATATTTACGTTATGCGACTGACAACATTTCTTTAACATAGCATACAAAACGTCAGGCCCTTTACTCCCCGAAGAGACCAACAACACAGGAGAAAATCCTAGAGTGGGGAAACGTTTAAATAAAAAATAATTGGCTAGTACCTATTACTTTTATATACAAAATAGGAAAACTAGCTGTTCCGTGCGGTATCTCCCGCTCTGCTTGGCTACTTTTGATCTTAGCAGGATGTTTTATAACCTATAAACCTTTCTCTTTATCTAATACAAAAAGTTTTCTTTAAGTCAGACCATTATTTTCGGATATTAGCGCGTTGAAATGAGCAAATAAACAAACTTCTCAAGCTTTATAATATTAGTGTAGATGTAGATGAGATGTAGATAGTCCTTTTTAAATCAAGTTTAAAGTCTTGATCAAATACATTTTGAATTTTACCTTACCAAGTTTATCGAGAGCCCTAAACTAACCTAACAGTAAATGAAACGAGCAGCAGTGCTGTTGCAGGTGACATTCCTGATGATGCCGCTGGAGATCGCGTGGGCGGGCACCGTGCAGTGGATGGCCGGCGACCTGATGTGCCGGGTCATGATGTTCACCAGGACCTTCGGCCTGTACCTCTCCAGCTTCGTGCTCATCTGTATAGCTGTTGATAGGTGAGTCTGCGTTCAAAAAATAAACGTATATGTATAAATTAGTAACTTCTCCATCTACTAGAGAAAGGACTTTGGTCATAAACCTGGACGTGCTCAAAGTGTATCTAGTCCGCAAGTGTCATAAATCAATGAAACAATAAATTAATTTATATATGTATTTATATGTGTCGAACGTCAAAAATATTTCAAAAACAATCTAGATGAAATCGGCATTTCCTAATGGACTACGCTGTGAAGAAGTCAGTTTTGCTGTTTACCATATTATTTTATCAGTAATATATTCAACAACCAAGCAGAACAATAGGCATGACGCATAGGACTTTATTTGTCTTATAGTAGTCTTATATGTATAACAAAGTACCTAACAAGTTGAAGGCAAAAATCTATATTACAACGTATCTACGTAGCAAATATTACATACATCCTTTATATGAAAAATGTCTGATACTCGTATACAGAAATATATAACAACCCTCGACTTACGAAATGTCCCCGTCTCGACAGATTTCAAACTTCGCTCTGTAATTTTTCGAGTTTGAATCCGCTTTGAGCGTTTGAGAGGCACGGGACTCAAGTATTCGGTCGGATGTGAATACTTCAACTTGTTCTCCAATAAAATGTACTAGAAGGCATATGTTTTATAAGTTATGTATAATTCTATATTCTAAGGTTGTACAGTAGTAAAATATTTTGAATATTGAAAGTTATACGAAAGATATAACTAGCAAAAGATTTTTTTTTCTTGAGTTGTAGTATGCCAATTAATGCTTACATATTTATATAGATATATTTATCTCAAATAAGTTACCTACCGCTCCTACAGGTATGCATATGTAGCAACATACAAGTATAATTACTAATAACCACAAAAGCCTTAAATTGTGATGTGTGTAGCTCCGTACCTTTACATAAAGTGTATAGTCAGGTATATAATATTTTGAAATCCCCGAGAACCTCTTCTGGGAATTGATTTCATAACGCTGTGTTAAACAATAACTAAAACGTCCAAAAGTTTTAATTATCAATTTATTCATTTTTGAAAAAGTATCAAAAACAGTTGTTAATTACATTACTTAAAATTCAGTGGTCAGCAAAATTTGTATTTTTTGTCCAATTTTACTGGTGTATAAGTTTATAATGAAATTATTATTTAATATCATTTTTAATCCATAACGTTTTATACATAATATATCAGGAACACGATTGTGTGTAAAAAATACTCATTCTTGCAGAGGTTTAAAGGAACTATAATAAAAAAAAACTATATTAAGGACTAACTGCCGTGCTCAGAAACATTTAACGATCACTTAAACTACTCCTTAACGATTTTGTATCGAAAACATTATTGGATTACGTAACCATTAAATTACTCATAGACAGTACGACGATAAATGTGCAATATACAAAACATATCTTAACAAACGATATAGTGCTCACTCCTGTATCACAGGCTGTATAATATGCCCGAATAGGTTTATTTTATAAATATAGACTAATGTATAGACACAATGTACATTTCTTAGGGGTAATAACAACCTAAATATAATACGTATCAGACCCAGACTTGTGGTATGTTACCTAGACCACAGCATTTAGGAATGTTTCATAAAGCAGACCAAGGAATGTGGTATATAATCTAACCATAGTTTTAGGTATGAAACTGTGTGTAGTCGCCTTTGATAGATCTCGATTGCGATACTCGGAAATGTTACGGATGGTACGCCAATGGGAATAAAAGCTAACAAGCGGAAAATTTCCAAGTGCTAACTACATAACCCTTCTAGGAAAAGATTTTCTTACCATTCATAAGAGATTGATAAATTTTAATATAAAGAACAGGAATGTAATAGAAAGGGACGAAGTATAATACAAATCACAAATCTGCGTCACTGAGAGCAAAATAGTAGGTAGAGATCCAGAGATCCAAAGAAAGAAGTATCCTATAACCCAAGTCAGCTCATACCTCATCTGTATACCAAATTTCATGAGAGTATGTTTGGTAGTTTCAGCGTGATTAACGGGCAAACATAAACTTCCACAAAATTTACATTCATAGAAAAGTGTGATTCTCAATATCTCTCTATGAGTTCTACAGATTACCATAGACAAAGAAACCTATATGTAGCCTCTTTGTTACCAACAATTTAATCAAGGCATTGTCTTAAATATTAATTACAACCAGTACTTTAAACGAAACAAACGAACTTTAGCTGTCGAAACAAGAATATTACTTAATAAATATTTCTTTGAAATGTTTTGACAAAGACTTTTCAACTTTGCGTCCAATTAGTTAGAGTTGAGACTTCAGTGAACATCAACAAGCGTTCTGTTACTTTTGTACTGGTTCATTCTAATTATCACTTTGAAACCGAGATTAAAAAAGTAAAAATAGTAAGACAGTAATCTCAAAGACTACTTTGTACAAAAATATTTATACAATGAGATGAATTAGAGCGGAAATTTCCTCTCTTTATAAAGCCTCTGGGAGACGCTAGATTACTACAAAAAATACTAAAATATTAGAACTGAAAAAACTTTGAAATTATACCGTATGGGGAAACCTCTTATGACTTAATTTAAACCACATATTTGTTGTCGTCTTGGCTAACGATATACGAAATATGAGCGAAATAGGCCCAGTAGTTAGGTAAACTAAAAAGTGCATTATTCTCTTTGAACTAATTTGAACACTCTTTACATATACGGCATTATAACAGCCGTGCCGCATGTCCGTAACATTCCTAGACAACCTACAACATTACAGTTTTTTGGTGGTCAAGAAACATGAAGCTGATCCCAAAGAATTTAATACTTAATTAATTTCATTATTTATTTATTTTAATTTCGGTTTTGTTAAAATTGTTGTAGTATGTTTCTGTGGACTAGTTTCATTTAAGTCATATGAGTGATCTCCATACTATATATCATCGCACTAGACTAATCGTATTCGCAATCTACATACGCACAACAAAGTGCGCCTCAAACATTACAAACTGCGCACTCTGTTCGCGAAAATAACGACGTACGTGAACATATTGGTAGGTAGGTACCAACCTGAGTAGTGTCGGGTCATCGAACGGGATCAATCAATCAGGTGGCCGAACTACCAGACGTAGTTACTACCAAACGATACAGACGGACATACTTAGTGTGCGTTTTTATATGTAGAACATCTGTCAAATTAATGGTCGTTAGATACCTACGCAGTAGGTTTTTATGATATATATTTAAAGAATATACTTACGATAATTGGGCCTTCAAAGTAGAGAGATAGGAAATAATTTATCATCATCTGAAATGGTAACTATTTATTTTTATCAATGAATAATGTGTAGTGTTAAATGTCATGGTGACTCGGAGGTTTAAGGCTTGAGAGTGCGGGTTCAAAACCTACCAACAGTATGTACCATTGTGATTTTTACAGAGTTATATGTATTTTCTAAGATTCTTTAGACACCATTGACAAACGGTGAAGGAAAACATCATGAGAAAACCGGGACTTATACTATTATAAGTTTGAAATTGCCAACCCGCATTGAAAAAGCGTGGCGATTAATGCTCAAAAATTGTCCGTGTTAGAAGAAGCCTTTGGTCAGCAGTAGCCACTTATAGATTGTTGATGATGTGTATGATTGTGTAGTGTACAGACACAAACATAGCCTCTACGGTTCTACATTATTAAAAACACCTATCTCAGGAATCGAACCCACCATTAACCCGCCAAATGAGAGCGTAAGTTGATAATGTAGTTTAGTACTTTACTAAATTAATAGCCTAACTTTAAATTAGAATTAACCCTTTGTTGTTTGGCAATTAGCGGGCTGCCAAAGCCAAGCTCTCGAAGTATGTGTGATGTGGTATTAATTTACTAAAAGTTTTCTACGAAAAACCTCTACCATCTACAAGATAATACACGTTAATGATCGCTTAAAGGTTTTGAAGAATTTCGAGGTCGATCGAACTAAATATATGATCGATTTGCGTCATAGTGGAAAGTGATTGGAATGTCTATAATAGAAATCTTTAAGCTTTGATCTTAAGAAAATAAAAACAAAATATCATTATCAACATCGGTAGTAATCGAAACGAGAGCGCGTTCGGCGCTCTGATTGGTTAGTTTATTGTCGTCTTGCTTTATACGTAAAACAAACTCGTACTAAGGGTACAGATCTCGTAACAAAAATCGTTTTAGGTATAGAAGATTTGATTTGAACTAATCTTAATATAGTTTCGTAATACTATGTATAATAGGGCAAGTGACCCGGTTGTGGCCACCGACCCCTTTGTGGCCATTTGGACCTTCAAATATTTATAACTAAGGCATGGACAAATAAATTACTCTGTGATGTACGGTATTTAAAATATTGAATATTGGAGACACTGATACCGTTGGCAGCTTTGATGTGTCAAACTTCACTTCGATGCAACATGTCATTCTTTTTAGTCGAGGGTGAAATTGTTACGATCTTAACAAAAAGGCTAAGGCGAGCGGGTGAGGATTTATTTTTTATTTTTTAAATCTTTGCTTATTGTTTGGATGTTTATGTTAATACTACATGAAGAATATATTGTCTAAGTGAAACTAAAGTTATTTTGTCGCCATATGTTTCTGAAGTGCGGTTTTTAGACGGTGGCCACTAATGGAGACAAAATTATGAATTTCTCCATCTTTGGCCACATGGCTGGCCAAAACTAATGTACATAGACACCCGACTTCTTCCCCTTTATTTTATCGTGGCTTGTTTTCCTTGGCTTTACATATCAACAAATACATATTTTTGATTTTCAGAGTTGCAATAAATTGCCTTCACACAAAGGGAGGTCAGTTTACTTTGCAGCTTTTACCAACGTCATATAAATGTTGATCTCTTTATTTGTAAGTTAAATTCAAGTGAAGTAATAATATTTCATATTTTCCAAACTAAATAAAAACCATTGTTTGTAAAATGTCCAATTTAATTAATAAATTTTGATTACTTTTATTGTATTTTTTGATGGCCAGAACTGGCACACGACCGTGGCCACAAATGGCACGAATCTGGCCAAAAATGGCACAAACTCCCTTTTTTTTTTCTTTCTTATACAGTTATTTTTCTTTTGGACGTTCTTTAAAAAAAGGGTTTTCTTAGGCAAGGTTAATACATGTTAAATGACTTTTTACAAGAAATATGTTCGTGATAACAAAAACTATAAGTTAAGAAAGCCTCAAAGTCGACAAAATTATTAAAGTGGCCACAACCGGGTCACTTACGATATCACAATATCGGCTCATATCTACATATTACATGTTACGGAAAATCCAATAGGCAAGATTCATATGTGTCGCGTTCTCATCCTTAAAATAGTTATCATTCTTATGTTTAAGTAACATTAACATAACTAATAGTCATATATCCTTTGTATTTCAGATACTACGCCATACTAAAGCCTTTGAACGTGACATGGGAGGCGCGTGTGCGCAGGGCGCTGATCATCGCGTGGGTGTGCGCCGGCCTCGCCAGCCTGCCGCAGAGCTTCATATTCCATGTCGAGGAGCATCCCGATGTTAAGGGGTAAGGACATAAACGGATAAACACATATTATACAGTAAGAAAATACTTATTACTCGTTAGAATAAGAACCAAAATCGTTAATAACATGAACACTTTTGAATCTGTCTTAAAATACTAGTTTACTTACTATAATTGTCTTTTTTTCATCTGTAGCCTAATGTGCACTAACAACTTAAGTCGTTAAAGATTTTATTATATATAAAATAAATTAATGCGAGCTACAAGTATATGGCAGTCTTATCGCAATTATCGATTAAAACCAGTCTCTACCAGGCAAAGTATTCATTTGGAAAGACAAGAAAGAAATGGACTTATTTACTTAGACATTAGATTACATTAAACAAGAAAAACGTTTAATTTAGTTACGGAACTTAGTATTAAATAAGATCGTGATACATTTCTTAAAAAGATAAGATTATTCAGTTAATAACGTACGGTTAGATCACAGAAATCAAAATGCTATAGATAGGCAATATTATTAAGAGTATAGATGTATACTCTCATACATACATACATACATAACCTTACGCCTGTCTCCCATGGGGGTAGGCAGAGACAATATATACTCTCAATAAAACGGTAGGTTACAACTAAGCAATTTTTGCAATAGTCCAGTACGTTGACTCCATATTAATATTCATTGATAATGAATATGGAACGATGAAACCTATCAAAAATAAACTTTATCACATAAACACTTGACATTTGAAACACATATGGATTAAATTTGAAATGGGGTCAGTGCGATCGTCCTGGGAATTTGTAACGCATTTGATAAGGTCAACATATCATTTTGAGGTCTTAAATTAAGTCGCACGTCGCATAAATATCATTTAAATAACCTTATACAGGCTTACTTCGCCGTTCGCGTCCACTTACGGATCGCCATGATATTATGTAAGATACTAAAAATGTCATGATTATGTTGTACTTACTACTACTAATATGGTGATAGCTTTCTTATTTTCAAGATTTTTTTAAAGGCCGATCTGAAAGGACGCATACAGGCGAACCTACCTTAAAGAGATATAAGTCAAATTACTTGATTAAATGTAAGCACAAATATATGAATAACAATGTTACTCCAATATTTATTTTTGCATTTTCATAAAGGCAATCTTATTTTACTATTCTTATTTGAAGATAGTTATTATTTACGTCAGTTATATCCACTTCAATCAAGTAATACACTGCGGGCTTAAATATTAATTCAAATTCTTTCAGATTCTTTTTTTTTAATAGATATCATGATATATTATGTATAATATTAGTACAATATATTGTACTTTCTAATCAAAAACATTCTAAATTAAAATAAAACTTGCTCAAAATTAACTACGACTCAATCTAAAATCTCCTATACTACTACTTTTAACCCACTGGAACACAAAGCCGATGGCAGAAGCTAATACAGGTATTTCTATAGATCCTTCTATTTCTATAGATTAACCAAAAACGTAAAGACATTCCTCAAACGAACATATAATTAAATATATGAAATACGTGGTAGAGGGGGACATCATTAGAGGGGGGATTCCTATAAAAAAATTCCAATCGTGAACTCATAAAGGTGAAATATAACAGTTGATCATACAAGTACTTCTATACAAAACAATAACGTGTTGTCTCGACAACGATACGTATCAAGGGATATTGTTTATGATCCAATGAAATCAGGGAAAACATTTCCAATTCATTTGTAAATCCTTTAAGGATTTGACGTAAGCGAATTACAATAAATGTGTATATAACTTTTGTTAGCGGCTTCACCCGCGTTTCCGTGGGATAAAAAGTAAGTCTATGTGTTATTGCAGACTATACTCTATCCTTATTTCAAACTAACTTCGTTCGCGTGGAATAGTGATCCGGCAAATTTTTGGTTTTACCACATAGTTCCCGATCTCGCGGGATCTCTTCAAAAATGAGATGTGGAAGATATTCCAGGGAACTCTTCAAAAATCAACATAATGAGCTCTGCGTTTGAATTTAATAGATGTATACTCACTTAGGGCATTGAAAAAATAGTTTAAAAACGGACTTAAACTAACTTAAAACTAAAGAAAGCTACGAATTACGAATTTATAACAATTAAAAAAGAAACTATATTACAACCTATCCTCTATGCTATAATAACCAAGCTTAAACTAAATAATTTAAAAGAAACGACTTAAATCTAATCTAATTAATTTATAAATTAGACTTACAATTTTATTAAAAAAACTAACTACAGTAACTACTAATAATCGATATCAAACTAAACCTACGTTAAATAGTTTAACCAAAAAACCAGGAAAACCCAACAAATAAACTTATTAATTGACAAATACAACGAAACCAATTTAGAATATACGAAACAGCAGGACCACTACAGACAAATAATCATACGACTGATAATACACTTTTTCTACGATAGTACCGAAGCGCTCGGCCGATACCCAACCAAATGAATGTAACGAAACCATAGCGCGAT
The DNA here is from genome assembly GCF_023101765.2 of Spodoptera frugiperda. Lineage (NCBI taxonomy): Eukaryota > Metazoa > Arthropoda > Insecta > Lepidoptera > Noctuidae > Spodoptera > Spodoptera frugiperda. The sequence continues at coordinate 9,411,718 of NC_064218.1, forward strand.
CTATTCGATCCCAACGCCATGTATCGAGGATAAAGACAACTTGGATTATTTATTTATACTCTGTTCGGGCATTTTCTTTGTACTAAAAGTTTAATTATATTGATATTATTTTTTTCATACCTTTTTACTATTTATTTACTTTTTTCGATGAATTAAAACAATAACATGAACCGAAGTCGTGTAACGATCGACATAGAATTATCTATACTCCGTTAGAGCATTATCTTTGTACTAAATGTTTTATTATATTGATATTATTTTTTTCATACCTTTTTACTATTTATTTACTTTTTTCGATAAATTAAAACAATAACATGAACCGAAGTCGTGTAACGATCGACATAGAATTATTTATAAATAATTTATTTCTTATTTTTATTTTTTGATTTTTGAAATAAAAATATATCTATGTCCTTTCTAAGGTTCTAAACTATATCTGTACCAAATTTCAACCAAATCCGTCAAATAGTTGCGGAGATTAATGGTATAAGCATAGAATGTTCGACGTGATTCTTTAATTTGACATAACTTTTTTATTTATGAACCGATTGACATGAAACAAACACTAAATGTAAATTTAAGCATCCCACAATATATTCGTGAAAACCGCATCCAACTCGGATCAGCCGTTTCTGAGATTTGCGCGCACAGACGAACAGACAAACAGACAAACAGACAAACAGACAAACAGACAAAAAAAAAGTTAATTACATTTTTGGGTTCGACATCGACATAACAATAACCCCTGCTATTTTTTTTATTTTTATTTTCAATGTACAGACAGCACTTTTCTACGATTTTATTATATGTATAGATTTCATCCGGATACCTTTAGTAGTTTTTGCGTGGTAAAGTAACAAACGTACATACTAAAAAAAAAACGCATTTATAATATTAGTAGGATTTTACGTTAGGCTTTCGTAGTAACCAGAAGTGTTTTTGTGTGATTCTACTATTATTATTTTTTTCATTGAAATTAAGAAACATTGGTAATAATCATTATTGTATTATGAAATGAAGTGATAATTACATTGAATATAACTTACGTAAACTATTCAAAAACATCTCTATTAGTTTTGAGTCTTACCGGGTCTCTTATCCATGAAACTTAACAAGTACCTATCTGTGTGGAGTAGGATCATGAAACGTTTAATTTTCACCAATTTATTACCACTAAAGAATGAATATTACTCTTGTTTACGTTATAGGAATGTACAACGAATATTAGATATTCATATCAATATTGGAACAGGAATTCCCGTTTCCCCCTTTGATCCAGTGTAGCGTAAACATGATCCAATGGATAGGAATCCGATGAATGCTGGCATCGATTCTAAACGATCGCTCCACATTCCGACTAGATTTCATCCTCTAATCTAGTCTAGATTATTGTATACGTTTACAATGCCAGATCTAACGGGCGATGATAGGATTCGAAGCATTTCTGCAACGGATGCCATTTCCACAAATTGTATGAAAGGTGTTTTGTTTTGTTATATGTGACTTTATTGTTTTATAGTTAAAGTTTAGTCTTCATTGCAGGTTAATGTTTTGTGTTATTTTGTAAGTGATTATTCTAATATCAACTTTAAGTCCAATCAGTTGAGTTTCTATTTGATTATACTTTGATTGAGATGAAATATTATGTTCGTAGTACTTTGAAAGATAATTTCAGTGTATTGAGAGACTATTCACTTTCGAATGTGTACAAGCTTTCAGCTAAATCTAAACTTTACTGCTAATACAATAAAATCTACATTTACGAGAGCAATCAGCATATCTATAGATTTCATTACTTTTCTAGAGTAAATGGAATACTTGACCGGCCGACGCCGGTCGTAAAATCCGGATTGAAGTAATCCGGTTAATCGAGATTGTTATGTACTGACATACTTCCAAATGTATTATTAGCGGGCGGGAGAATATAGGCAGTTTAATATTTCTTTTAAAATATCTTAAAATAGAAGTCATGACATTGTTTGATACTTAAACTGTTGCCAAACATATTAAGCATTTCATTGCGGTGTAGTAAATATTTTACGAAATATAATACACAAAGCTAAACATACATTAAAAGATTTTAAAAAATATAGAGTTACGATGTAATTTCTTACTCGTTCTTCTTTCTTCGAAGCTACACTTTGGAACGAGTACCTTCACTTCTTTACTTCACTGATAGACAGACCGACGGAAAATTTATTTTGAAATTTCAAAGGTGCCTAATTTAGGATTAATTGAAATAAATGCTTTGACTTTGACGTTGGAACTACGCTAATCTAGATATGTACAATAAGTAGTACATAAATAAGTTAAGGTCAGTAAGTAAAACTTACTTAATGAATAAGAGTAATAAACAGTGAAAGGGGTGGGAGATTAATGAACAGCAGATTAATGGAATTTCGATGCCTAAATATGATTACACTTATGTGGGCCATTATTGCCACTCTGTCGTTAGGACATAAGTGACAGTATAAATTTTATGTTTATTGCTATTGTAGGCAATATGTTTATTAATTACGGAAGTTTATTATAGTCTGAAAGAAAATGACGTCATACTTTAAAATGTGTTTAAAATTGTTTAAAACCTTTTTTCACCTTATACATATAGTTATTATATGTATACCTAGATACTTGTAGAGCAGCATTTATGAGCAATATTTTTATAAGACGGGATGCTATTCATATACTTGTTTTACTCAGCTAAATAAAAAAGAAGATTATTCTTAGAACCTGGCTCTTGGGCTCTTTTTTATGATATCTAAGTAAATGAGCAGACAGATCACCTGATGATAAACTATCGCCACCGCCCATGGACACCCAAAACACCAGAGGCTTTACAAGTGCCTTGCCAGCCGTTTGGGGGTTAGGAATTTAAGGGCTGTTGGTAAATCGGAGGTTGGGAAGATTGGAAAGAGGTTTTTTTTACTAGGATTATATTACTTATCTTTATAACCCGTTTCAATTGCAGATACTACCAGTGCGTGTCGTACGGGTCGCTGCCGACGGAGTGCCACGAGTTCGCGTACTTCCTGGTGAACATGATCCTCATGTACGTCATCCCGCTGCTGTCCACGCTGTACTGCTCCTCCGCAGCACTGCTGGAGATCATCCGGAGAGCTAACACTTCTAATGGTAGGTTATGCTATGTTTTAGAATTGAAACTGGCGGTACGCCTCAAAAATATCAAAATTGATTTTGAATTTTATAAATCTTTTGGACTAACTGCCGCACTCAAAGACTTTCATTGATTACTTAAACTATTCCTTAGTAACAATTTTGTTCGGAAAACAATTGCTAAGGACTGGGTTAAGTCACCATTAAATTACTCTGAGTGCGACAGTTAAACGTCTAACAGGCATCGCAATACTAGAGTATTGTATATTGATTACCTTCGAAGCCGTAATTAATATATTTTTAATCTACAATAATACAAGTCAAACAAACAATGACTGGTTATGGTGAGATAAAAAGAAGCCTGGAACATTACACATCAAAATTAATATTAATCATAGAAAAGTACCAGTTAAAAGCTTCTAATCAAAACCTTACCAAATGAGCCTTAGCCAAATATCTATTAATCTATTAACCGCGACAGATTCTATTTACGACAGTGGCGCCAACTAGAGACATCAAAAACTAATACATTTCAAATACGTTTTCAGATAAGATGCGACGGAGCGGAGTGGGGATACTCGGGCGGGCGCGAGCTCGGACACTCAAGATGACGGTCACTATAGTTCTAGTCTTTTTTACTTGTTGGTCACCCTACTACTGTTACTGTTTATGGTAAGTTTAGTTTAAAAAGAATTACTTAACGGCTGAAAATAATAGAGTCAAATATTGTAGTTATTGTGCGTTCCTAATATACCATTTTAACCAATAAGATTTTCGAATATTATTGACGATAAAATGTTCTACTACTTTTTCATGATGTAAGCCGGTAAACGAGCAGACATATCAACTGATGGTTAGCAATCGCCATCGCCCATGGACACCAGAAGTTTTACAAGTGCGTTGCCAGCCTTTTGGGGGTTAGGAATTAAAGGGATGTTGGGGAATCGGGGATTGGGAAGGGGGTAATTGGGCATACTACTTATTACTACAAATACGCTCTTTATCTATAACATATAATAAAATCGTAGAAAAGTGCTGTCTGTACAGGTTGAAAATAAAAATAAAAAAAATAGCAGGGGTTATTGTTACTTCGATGTCGAACCCAAAAATGTCATTAACGTTTTTTTGTCTGTTTGTCTGTTTGTCTGTTTGTCTGTTTGTCTGTTTGTCTGTTTGTCTGTTCATCTGTGAGCGCTAATCTCAGAAACGGTAATTAAGTTATGCGGTTTTCACGAATATATTGTGGGATGCTTAAATTTACATTTAGTGTTTGTTTTGTCAATCGGTTCATATAAAAAAGTTATGTCAAATTAAAGAATCACGTCGAAATTCTATGCTTATACCATTAATCTCCGCAACTATTTGACGGATTTGGTTGAAATTTGCTACAGGATAGTTTAGAACCTTAGAAAGGACATCTGTATGCTTTATTTCAAAAATCAAAAAATAAAAATAAGAAATAAATTATTTATAAATAATTCTATGTCGATCGTTACACGACTTCTGTTCATGTTATTGTTTTAATTCATCGTAAAAAAGTAATAAATAGTAAAGGTATGAAAAAAATAATATCAATATAATTAAACTTTTAGTACAAAGAAAATGCCCGAACGGAGTATAAATAAATAATCCAAATCTTTATCCTCGATAGATGGCGTTGGGATCGAAATAGATCGCCTATGGTTTCGTTACATTCATTTGGTGGGTATCGGCCGAGCGTCGGTACTATCGTAGAAAAAGTGTATTATCAGTCGTATGATTATTTGTCTGTAGTGGTCCTGCTGTTTCGTATATTCTAAATTGGTTTCGTTGTATTTGTCAATTAATAAGTTTATTTGTTGGGTTTTCCTGGTTTTTTGGTTAAACTATTTAACGTAGGTTTAGTTTGATATCGATTATTAGAGTTACTTAGTTAGTTTTTTTAATAAAATTGTAAGTCAAATATTTTTTTTATTAGATTAGATTTAAGTCGTTTCTTTTAAATTATTTAGTTTAAGCTTGGTTATTATAGCATAGAGGATAGGTTGTAATATAGTTTCTTTTTTAATTGTTATAAATTCGTAATTCGTAGCTTTCTTTAGTTTTAAGTTAGTTTAAGTCCGTTTTTAAACTATTTTTTCAATGCCCTAAGTGAGTATACATCTATTAAATTCAAACGCAGAGCTCATTATGTTGATTTTTGAAGAGTTCCCTGGAATATCTTCCACATCTCATTTTTGAAGAGATCCCGCGAGATCGGGAACTATGTGGTTAAAACCAAAAATTTGGGAAGTCACTATTCCACGCGAACGAAGTCGCGTTCAAAAGCTATAACGAATAATAATCGTCTGTTGTACTAGTAATATTACTTTTTGTCAACTCACAAACTTTCTCCTCGTAAAAATATGTACAAAAAACATTATAAAACCACAAACACTACTCCCATTCCAGGTACTGGATCGACAAAGAATCTCTGAAGAGCTTGGACCCGGCGATCCAGAAGGCGATGTGGTTGTTCTCGTGCACGAACTCGTGCGCAAACCCCATCGTGTACGGCGTGTTCAACCGCAACCGGTGGTCGTGGCGCGCGGGACGGGTGAGTTACTTCGTAAGTTGGGGGGCTATCTATACTATATGTGTATCTATGTGTCGTATGGAATGAAGCATGTCTTAAGCCCGGTGGCACCCAGTACCCTTAGTATGAGTTTGCTTTCCGTTGGGGCCCGCGGCGCGTTCGCTCTGAATGGCCGGCTCTAATATTCCAACCAATCAGAGTGGAACGCGCTTGGCATTTTGCCGGCTTTTCAACGTAAGTTACGCGTAATAAGGTCAGGTGTACTCCTCTAGCGCGCAGCTCAGTCGTTAGTGTCGGTGGGGGTCTCCAGGCTTCATCAGTCGCTCCGCGTGCTCCTACAGTCCTTGGACTTTGCTTTGCGGCACTGGGTGTACTATATATTTATCTATGTGTCGTATGGAATGAAGCATGTCTTAAGCCCGTCAGCACCCAGGTGTACTCCTCTAACATGCAGCCTGAGTCGTGAGTGTCGATGAGGGTCTCCAGGCGTCATCAGTTGTTCCGCGTGCTCCAATAGTCTTCGGACCTTGCACTGCTGCACTGGGTGTACTATGTGTATCTATGTGTCGTATGGAATAAAGCATGTCTTGTTATTGTCGTCAAAACATTACATATATAAACTCTGTCAATCTATAGTTTGCCGCTTCAATTCAATGATGTTGCATCGACACCGGTCCACAATTGTGACCGTGTATGAGTTTTCTTTACGTTGAGCTCAAACAAAACGAGAGCGCGTTCGGCGCTCTGATTGGCCGGCTCGAATGAATCAACCAATCAAAGCGCCGAACGCGCTCTTGTTTCGATCTCGTTAAACATAAAATAAACTCGTACTAACCCGTCTGACTGACGCAGCTTAGATATTCAAAGACTGTTTCATGAAGCATGAGATTGCATGTATTACGGGATCATCAACTTATATGTCTAAAAGAAGAACAATAAAATTATAAACCTCTGATTTATTGTATTCGAAAAGAGGAAACTTGTAACCCATTTATATCACTCGGACAAATTACCTAGGTCTATGTTCCTGTATTTTAGTGAAATTATTCTATTAATCACAGTAAAATTTATAATAAAATTTGCTTTTTCCAGAACGTCCGATGTAGAAGTGGCAGTATGAGACGTGGTTCAAGACTCCCATACGGCGAATCGATGGAAATATCAGCAGCGACGCTTGCCAGGGCCAGGAACTCGATGGGAAGCGAGCGCAATGGCCGGCGGGACTCGTACAATGCACAGAACGGGTCTCAGAAACATTGGAACACGATAAATAACAATCATGTCGGCAACGGCATGGTATAGCCTCCATTCGCCTTACAAATACTAAAGAAAATTCTTTTGACGGTGCTTGAATTTCGAAATTCGAATTCGGAATAAGAATAGGACATTCTGTTTTGTTTTTTTTTCTTTCGCGTGATTTGGCGCCATCTGTTTATCTGTTCGTGTAGTAATTTGACTTATCCAATCATGCAATCAAAATAACATTGAACAGTTACGTGGGTGGCACTTCACGTGACAAATTGACCATTTAATTTAATTTTTTAGTTTGATTGAATTTAAAAAAAAATCCGAAATTAATTGTCTATGACATGAAAAGTGTTGGGCACAAAATAACGGTTGTTAAAAACCGTTATTGGCGTTATTATTTTTCTGGGTGGCAACTCGTTGCGAAAGGGGATTGAATATCGTTAAAAATTCTAAGTGTGTATAAAAGAAAGCTTTAAGGGGGAGTCTTGAAACATATCTAGGTTGCGATAAGTTACACAAAGACTACGGTTCGTGCGGTTTGTGCCATGCCTTGTGAGTAGAATAATGTAATTATAACTGTTGAGTGTTACGCACTGATATGTAACATTCCTATAAGTGAAGTAGCTATAAACATAGTCCTTAATTTTAGCTAATAGATAGTTTAATGAGGCTTCATCAATTGATATTGTTACTTCTTATTATGGGGCTAAGGTCCAATAACGATTGACAAGTATCCATTGATTCTCTAGTTCCTCAACACAACTAGGATACTCATGGTTTTCCAGCATGTAAAGTTAATACATTCCAATGAGAACACGCTTAAGTTATTACGTATATATTTATTCAATAAGACTGACTGACAGACGATAAGTCCTAAGTAGGTATTTTGATACCAAACACTACTTTATTGTTATTTCTTTAAAGGTTGTTTTTGTTTAAACTATAGTTTTAATGTAAAGATTCTTTTATTTTTGTTTAGTAGTATAAATGTGTACTTGGCTGTGAGGTGATAGAGACTCAGCTCTATACATACAAAGAGATATGAATTTTGTACCAAATCGTAATCCTAAGTTAATGCAAGAGATAATTTTTATAAATAAAAAAATGAAATAAATAACGTGTCGTTATTTCAACTCCTTCGTAATAAAAAAGCAGTTTTCACACAAATATTTATTTAAAATAACATCCATATTAAATAAAAACAGGGAATCATGAGCCGACATCAATAAATAATTTGTACTTACATTATAATATTTGGTATGACTTTTAATAATACAAGACTTAGTGCGACATTATATACTCATAACGATAACGATAACTTTAACAAAAGAAGTTATTTTTCTCAAGTTTAAATTATACCGATATAACAGAGTGATTTTTTTTTAGATAAGCTTCTCACCGTCCCACGATAATAACGTTATTTTTTTCTAATATTCAGTTATAACGGACTAATGATAAAGTGCGGACTAGAGACTATTATGAACATTACTTCTACGTACATAAATGTGGTTAAATATTATAATTTAATCGGTAAAATATCTTACGATAGTAATTATAACTTAGAGCTAATATTTGGCCACAATTGAATGACTTTCCCTCTGCAGTGGTCGATATAATAAATAACTTTAACATACATAATATAATTATGACGTAACTAATTCGAATAACTAGTTCAATATTAAATTAAATTGCTTTAGAGAATCACTTAGTAACTCATATAGTACTAGTCTGTTTCACCGATTTCAACTAAAAAGTATTTTAGCACACATACATACATACATACATACATATATATCTATTTTTATTTAGCAGCCATTTTGGATTGGTTTTAATTTCAAAGTCTTACTGCCGCACTCAGAGACATTTGATGATTACTTAAATTATTCCTTAGTAACAATTTTGTGTCGAAAATAATTCTTAAGGACTGAGTTAAGTAACCATTAAACGACTCTGAGTACGGCGATTAAGGAGATTTTGATTTCTATACAAAATAAAATAGATAATAAATACTAAAGCAGGTCGTCACTGAGTAATCCAGATTTACTTCAAATATGACAATACCTATTACATTACCTAACAGGAATTATAAATCAGAAAACGGTGAAACAGCATAAATCAATACATACAAAGACGAACCACTAATTAATGGTATTTTATATCGTTTGCAACGATAAAACAATTAATAACAAATGTAAATAAATAGAAGCTAAACACTAAGTGTCATGTATTCATTTGAAACGAGTGGAATGCAGGCTGTCTTTAAACGTTACAGTTTCGAAATAATTCGAATTAAAGTTTCTTATTTATTATAACCTACAAGATATCGTTGTTTATAGATATTTGGGAAACGGTTTTAAGCGGTTCCCATTTCGGGTTATCCTCACAAATACTTTAAGATGGTGTAGTAGAAGTATTTTCGAAAAACATTTATCATTTTAATCGATTAAGTTTTATAACTTACATAAGTTGTTCTTTGTCAAAACTCTCGAAATGAAAACACGCTTAAAATCGTACACCTTTTATATAAACACGACATTATCTCATGAAAGTTAATAACAATTGATTTTACCAACAGCTCAATGTTTTATTTATCAGATGTTACTATTACCAATGCAATGAAGCGATATTGAAGTACTATTTCGCAGTGAAAATACTTGTCGAAAAGTACTAACGAGGTGGACATTTTTTTTGTGTAATAAGTCGGTATACGAGCAGACGGATCACCTGATGGTAAGCAATCGCCGCCGCTCATAAACACCCGAAATACCAGAGGCATTACAAGTGCGTTACCGGCCTTTTGGGCATTAAGAAATTAAGGATTGTTGGGGAATATGGGTTGGGAAAATTCGGACATACAATATTAACTATAAAAATCATCATAGTTGTTGGTAAAATCAACTTTTAAACATTAATATCACCTACTTACAATACAAACACATTACTAGAATAAACATACACAATCGATTCTAATGTACATTCATACAAAAATAGATGAAAGGATTCAGCTACACATTCCTTTAAATATCCAAAGAATTTTTGTCCAATCGATAAATCGACCTTATCTGTCATATATTTAAAGTTGAATTTTGTTAGCAAAAAGCTTCAGAAAAGGACAGGAAATATGTTGTAGTAGCAAAATAGCTGATAGTACTTCTACATCATAGTAAAGATCTTAATAATTTCTAGAAGACTGTAATAAATAGGCGACACAATGATTCACTACTTGAACATTCTGATTTGAACAGTATTACAACATGTATAGAGTCGAAAATTCTAAACATCATAACGACAGCTACTTTAAAGCTACTTAAAATGGCACATATAGAACACACCGACACATTGTAAGCTCCTTCTAACATTTACTTCAATGTTTTATAATACTAAATACTGATAATGTGTATTTCAATACGTATCTTTCGACAAACATCGATACGAGTAATACGATAGATAGAGAGTCTCATTTTCTGTTTGAAAACACGATATATTTTAATAATACAGTTATTAATTGTAAAGAGTTCTCCTAAATAATAAAGATTCACAATATACACTGATATAATTACTATAATCTTTGTAATCCCAAAACATCAATACTTATACAAAGATATCTTCTTTTGTCCGAAATAACGGTTGCTGCAACGTTATTGTCTTAAAATAACGGGTTCAATAACTTTGTTTTAATAATGGAATAACTATCGCGTTTAAATTGAATAATCATTGACACTGTTTATGCCCTTTTTTATTTATTTTTAAGCAAAATGTTTTCTGGATTTTTTAATTTTTAGCTACGTTGATATGAAACAATTTTGATTTTAGTTTTAAAGCTCAAATTGTACGTACTCGTTATCAATTTAACAACTCAAGATGACAATAGACTGTTATATTTTTCCTTCAACGTTATTCCTTTTTGTCTGTCCACACAAATCAATGGTGGACGTATGTTCCGTTATTTTCAGTTCAATGGTCCCCCTTCTCTAGTTCGGTGAGTTCGTGGGAGGGCGCCCCATCTCTATCGTTGTTGACTGCGCGGGTTTTCTCTATGTCACCCTGCGAGAGTGACGTCACAATGATGGCGCCCAAAGCGTCGCATACCACGTTGATCGTTGTACGGAATCGGTCGCTGAAATAAAAAGATGTTAAAGTTAGAATTACGGTTGATAGTCACTGTATACATTTATATAAAAATATACTCTTTCAGAGTTGCTAGAGAGCTACCAACTACTGTTTAAGAGTATCACTGGGTAGGTAGGAGAAAAAGTTAATGAGTTAAATTGAGAAAATGTTATATATTAACGGCGCATTCCAATAAACTACGGATCGTTAAATTTGCTTACGAGCCGTAGAATTTTGACACATTTTGTATGGAGCTTATGTCAAAATTCTACGGCTCGTAAGCAAATTTAACGATCCGTAGTTTATTGGAATGCGCCGTAAGTCTGAATTTTTATATCTTTAAAATTGCTGTGAACAAACTACAATTACAAAGATGATATGGATGTATTCGTGCACTTCCAATATAATAAAAAAATGTGTCATTAATAAATACTTCATCAAATGATGTCACTTCTTATCATATCCAGTATAATTATTGTGACTAGGACACGTAATTAAAAGGCTAGCAGCCCTTTGACAGCATGGTACACTTTAATTACTCGTAACTCTATCCCCACTATATGTTCATATTGCACTAAATACCTATCAACAGAGTAACCCTGGTCTCATTCACATATGCGAATAAATTCATCGCATCCATGAGCTAATGAATGTTCAGATCAGATAACCGCAGTACTTAAAATATAGTCATCCCCTACTAATTTAGACTGCCTCACTGACTCGTTGATTCAAAGGAGGATCATCAGAAGATTTTAATAGGTACGTAATGAGTTCCTAAGACTTAAGGATAACCACAGTACTACTACTACTACTTCGTCGTGCCCTACTATATAGTAGGATCCCCAATTAATTTAGACTGCCTCACTGACTCCCTGAATCAAAAAATTATCATCAGGTAATTCTAATATGACTGTCCCTCAAGGGTGGATCATCAGGTGATTTTAATACGTAATGCCACTGAGCAAGCAGTCACAAAACCGAGCAAAGTAGGTACGGGGGTTAGGGGTTTTATTTAATCCTCATTAATAACAAGGAAGATCTGGAGAGTATACCTAATATGTAGCGTATACCTGACGGGAGGGAGTGTCAGACTCAAGTTACTGACTAAAAACCACCCCGTTCCTTCTCCTGCTTTGAGCTAGAGCGCTGGTAACCTTTTACGTTGTCCGCAACTCCGGAATATAGCGTATACCTAATACTTGTATATAGCAAGTTTTCTGTTTTATTCACCAAGAACAGTTAGGCCAAGTAAAGACAATGACTTACAGCAACCAATCGACGGCGAGGATGATGGAGACGTCCTCGGCGGGCAGGTTGACGGTGTCCAGCACCATCACCATGGTGACCAGCCCGGCCTGGGGGATGCCGGCTGCACCTATACTCGCCGCCGTAGCCGTCACACTGGAAATATCGTACAATACATAGTTTTGTTAGTAGACATGTATCTTTACAAAAATTTTATAAGGAAATTAGATAGTTTTTAATGTTGCCATACACCAGTATTTCTCCTGTGTTGTGGTTGCGTTTACAAACATACAAATTCACATACACATCACACCGAGACCTGAAACGAAAAATTTGTTGTTAACACAAAAAGTTGCTCCATGCGGAATTGAAGCAGCTACACATTACGCTGCAGCTGGTTGCCGAGCCACCGCCGCCACCCATGTAGTCATATCAACATACAATTGCAATAAGGTCTTTTAAATTAAACTACCATTTTATACAAAATGTTCGTGTTTATAATATCAGTAAGGACTTAATAATACTTAATTATTAGCATAAAGTACTGCAAATCTACAGGTTAATACAAATAATCATATCGCACCTGACAGCTATAATCTTGCCGAATGACATCTCGACCTTCCGGAGCTGGGCGATGAAGATGGCAGCGACGGCTTCGTACAGCGCCGTACCGTCCATGTTGATGGTGGCGCCGATGGGGATCACGAACCGGGTGATGCGCGGGTCCAGGCCCATGTCGTCGCAGCAACCGATCGTTATTGGCATAGTCGCTGAGCTGGAGATTGGAAGACAGGTTTATTTAAGTCGCATAAAGCTATAGCTTTAAAATGGGAAATAAATTAAGATAATGATTAGGATAGTCGTAGGATTGAAATTAAACAAACAAGAACACTAAATAATATTGCTCAAAGAGATGACAAACTGAATATGATTGGGCTCCAGTACAATGCCTTTAGCTACACTCGAGAACAAAGAAAGACTCAAGAGTAAGAGGTTAATCTTATAAAATGCTTTAATAACTTAAGAAAGCTGGAACATCTCAAGAAAACCAATTCGCCAAATCAATAAATATTCAAGTCTATGTTAACGTACCTAGAAGCAGTACCAAAAGCAGTAGCCATGACTTGTCCCATCTTCGCAATGTATCGGCACGGCAGCTTCTTGGTGGCCAGGATGAACAGGATGCTCAGGGTCCCGAAGCCGTGCAGGAACAACCCGAGGAGTACTGTCATGAAGTACAGCCCCAGCCGACCCACCAGTTCCTTGAATGAATCGATCTCCATAATCTTTGCTGTCACCAGGAAGAACACACCAAGGGGCGATAGCCTGAAACATATGAAATTGGTACATATGAATCTAGTAAATATTCGATTATTTTAGAAATGTTTCGAATGTAAATGAGGGTTAAAATAGAAGGTGCAGAAACCAATTTCAGCTATAGTGTGGTCTATTTTAATGTGCCTTAGGGCGTGACCCAACATTATGCTACCACGGCGCCGTCTCAGTACATTTAAACATACATAATTATATAAATAATTCTTGCCGCTGCTGCCACAGCGTCGTAAGGCTCCATACAAATGCAATTTAAACTCGTGACATTAGTTTTGCTGCTGACGCTCCAGCATAATTTTATTGTAAGCAGCCTTACAATGACTAGAAAACCCTTACCAAATAACCCATCCGGTAATGATCATCATGGCCTCAGATAAAGCGTGGAAGAAATCCTGTAGCGGCCGGCTCTTGTCTCCCATCTTGCCCAGAGTGATGCCCAGCACGATGCTGAAGCACACCAGCCCCAACACATTGCTGCCGCTCTGGTACTCGCCCGTGATCTGATACGTCTCCAATTCACCTGGAACAGTGTCGTATAGATCAATTTATATATGCCAACACTGCAATAGTACCCTATTCCAGTGGTTCCCAACCGGTGGTCCGTGGACCACTCCATCCGCAAAAGACAAAAAAAGGTCTTCGTTATGAAAAAAAATATGCAAAAGACTAAACTTCTATCAAAAGAGAACTGAGAAGACCAACTGATTTCAGTAATCCAAAAGTCACAACTTTTTATTCTACATGAGAAAATCAGAACCTAGGAATATAACAAGAATTATAAAACAAGGCCTTGACCAGAAAAAGGTTGAGATCCCCGGCTCTGTTCTATTGAACTAATAACAAGATTAATTACTAAATAATGGATACATTTTAGAAAACTAATAGACGTATGTAGCTTAAGTAGAGATGGATGACTTTAAAGTAGACTTATCTTAAAGATAAAGATACTCTAGACCCAGTAGGAACAAGATATAAGCCACACAAGTTCTATAGACTTGAAGCCAACTGTTCTATTCATAAGGTCTTTGAATCTTTTGTCCACAATTAGAAGAGTAATTCATCATCATTTTGCAATAAACCTCATTGTCCTGTTAGTCTTCACAAATTGTCTGGACACGCGGTCATAAAGTGCTCCTACTGATTTAGTTTACTTTTTAAATCGTATTTGATTACCCCTAATAGACTGGAGACAACAGGTCCCTGTTTATTTATATCTACAGATTGACTTGATTGGCTCTTAAAGCCGAAAATAATTCTGAAACTTTTTGTTAGTTAAGTTAATAGGGCATAATGTTTAAAGGCATTTACAAATGTTTTTGCAACAAATCTGTCTCATCGTTTAATTGTACTGAAACCTTAAATTCCCAGTTACTTTCTTCATTTTCTTATCCGCGTTCCAAAATGAACTATACCACTACTATACTTATTGCCGTACTCAGAGACATTTAATGATTATTTAAACAATTCCTTAGTAACGATTTTGTATCGAAAAAATTTACTAAGAACTGAGTTAAGTAACCATCAAATGACTTTGAGTACGGCAGTAAGGTTTTACATTGATAGAAATTTTGCAATATCTTTACCAAGTCGACTATTAGTATCGTTCTTGTCGTAAACGAGCCTCGTGCGGTAGGTCGCGATCGTCGCCTGCGCAAGGTTCTCAGGGAACACGTTTCTGTAACAAACAAAAGAATATTCATAACTAATACATTCAGGACAGTATTTTGCAACATAAACGACCTATACATATGTAAAAAACTATTACAGGCGTGACTATATCAACTCCTAAAAAATCGCAATCTCAACAATGTATTTAGAGTACAAGACCAATCAGTAACAAACATCCAACACAATACATAGGAACTACACAACTGTGATGTAACCACGAACAAAATAACCTTTTCAATGAAGAACTCGATGACAAATTCTATTCACAAAACAGCTCTGAATATGACAGATCGCACACGTGTAGTTAAATGACCTTGAACTCACAATAACAACTCAGATTGCAAAAGTGCATAAATGGTACATCCACCAGCACATCACAGTACCCGTGACTAACAAAGGTCTTTAACGGATTTTCTACTTTATAGTAAAAGGTTAAGGTTGAAATTCTATTTTGACGGATTCGGTGAGCTTGATGTGCTGGGTATCTGTACTAGGCTCTGGCCCTCCGCCAGAGAACATCTATGAATGACGATTAACCCACTTACTCACGACGTGCGTGTCTCCCCATATTAAGACTTATTTTTGTCTTATAATAGCAGTGGTTCTTTCCTATGCCGAATTATGATGCTACTTTAGGATAATTAGTTTAGTAGCCGGCACGACATGAGATCTTGGACCCCCGGATAGAGTGAAGTCCGAAATGTAATTCACAATAGCGTATTACACAATAGCATATTACACAATAGCGTATTACACAATAGTGTATTACAATTTCTAAAATGTCTACGATATCATAAAGCCTCGTGTCATAATATGAGAATATGGAATATCATAATTACAGTACAGTACAGTGATTTCTAAAAAAGTAATAAGGTATTAAAACAGTTACTCTGATTCCTACCCACCCACCATCACCATTTGGAAATAAAAGAGATACGTCAGAACAAATTAATCCGACATTCCACTACCCCTGTTCCAATATACCTACTCGTTCACAACAGGGAAATAATACTCTCATGTAAAAGCGGAAAAAGAAGTATATTTTCTACATAAAAATTGAAAATGTAACAAAATATTATGTAAAGAAAATGGTTCCATCGAAATATTACGCAGACTAATAGGATTTGGAACAAATTGAATCAGATTTCAGTAGGTAGGTACATTAACCGCTGGGAGTGAAAAGACACCGAAATTCTTTTATCAGCGCGCCCTGAGGGCTGAACAGTGGAAGAATGTTAACAATGAGAGGAATGGGGGCAATTGTTTAAGTCTAATATTTTACTTTTATTATAGAGATATGATTACGAGATATTAGTAAAATATCGATACGCAGATGAACACAACACAAAATGATTTGAACACAAAAAAGACAACGTCACGCCTTTTATCCCCGAAGGGGTAGGCAGAGGTGCTCATTACGACACGTAATGCTGCTATACAATGTACGAGTACACCCACTTTTCACCATTTGTAATTAAAGAAATTATAAGTCCCATGTTAGGGGGTGAGCCTATTGCCATATACTGGACACAATTCCAGACACCGTGCTACTACTGAGAAATTTTCGAAAAACCGAAGAAAATCCAGTATATTATAAAGCAATTTGATAACAATATTCAACATTTGATATGTTGTCACCGAGAAGCAGACATCTTCTTTCTTTCCTGACCTAATTGTCTTTGTTCACCAATGTATCTACGTATTCTGACTGATATGTATATTCTAGGACATATTCCACGTATTGTCCAATTACTAGCACGTAATAGAGTTTCCCAATCCGTCAGTTTGTCTAGTATTCTCCGTAATCTGATTGTAGTGACGTAACTACACCTGATGTCCTGTCACCACGCATCCGAGCATCAGTCGTGTGAACACTATTGTCTTATTTCATTGATACTATTACTAGGGCTGTCTACTGCTCGAAATCTTCACGTATACAAATTGGTTCAGACAGTACTGAGAGCAACAGAGCTTTTCGAGTAGCTATATAATATGTATAGTCGCTAATATAGTTCTTAAAACTTAGGCCTCATCTAGTTAGTTTATTGAAATGTTAAGTGTGGGAGAGCCATGCTTCGGCCCGAATGGGCCGGCTCGACCGGAGTGATACCACGGCCTCAAAGAAAACCGACGTGAAATAACGCTTGCGTTGTGCTTCTTTGTGTGAATGAGGTTACCAGAGGCCTAATTCCCCCCTTCCCAATCTTCCCAATCCCCGATTCCCGAACAACAACCCTTAAATTCCTAACTCCCAAAAAGCCGGCAACGCACTTGTAACGCCTCTGGTGTTTAAAGTGTCTATGGGCGGTGGGGATTACTTACCATCAGGTGACACGTCAGCTCGATTGCCGGCGTGTTTCATAAAAAAAATGTCACGCGTTTTATCCCCAAAGGGTAGGCAGAGATGTACATTACGGCGCGTAATGCCGCTATAGAATGTACACCCAAATGCACTATTTGTGTTATAAGTCCCCAATAATAGAGGGTGAGTTAGACCTATTGAGTTAGTGAGTATTTTACACAAAAATAAAACTCATTTCGTTTCATCAAGTAGTGGGCAAACTTCTATCATTTATTATTCTAATTGTACTAATTGATTAACTTTGAAAACTAAGATAACAATACATTATACTATTTGTTTCGCGTTATAACTTAATCCAAACTACATAATGTCCAACATTGCAAACAGAGCTTTATCTTACTCAACTTAAAGTATTTATTTGTACATAATAAATGATGCTTGCCAAAGGTTTGTCGTCTCGTGGGAGGTGCCTAACTACATACCTTTTGTTAACTATTCTCTTTAGGGACTGAAGCTATTAACTAATTAAGCTCAGGTACGACATTTTCGATTGTATACTTATGTACGTACCATTCTGCGTAAATAGTGTAGTTTGGAATTCTGCTTTTGTTTAAGGAGATAGAGATCCTTAGGATACTTTTCCACCAGAAATGTGCTATGCTACATTCCTGTGGATGCGTTAGGCTTTCAGCAATCATATTCATTGGTACACAAAGCTTTGCAATGGTGGAAACGGGTTCAATTAAGACATGTTTTTATATAGAAATACGCTATAGATGTTGTGCCATTTCAAAACATTCTAGAAGTATAAGTTTAGCTATAGATAGATAATCTTAACAATTTATCTTTTAAATGATACAGAGAAGAGTCAAGTAATTTAATATTTTTTCTTCCTTTTTATACATATTTTATCGGTCACGGCTCCTAGTAGCCAACCCTACTAACATGCATATAGGGCACAGTAAATGAGCGGGAGGAACAAGGAGCGTGAACCTCACGCACCTCGCTCCTCTCACCGGCCTGCAATTGACAATTACACCGCCATGTTTCACGGATAGACCTCGCATGCCGTACACACGCACGCGATTACTTTTTCGTGAATTAGGTGGAACGATATTATGGAGTATTATCCTTGATTTAATCTACATTGTCGCATTTCTAGTTGTATTTCGATCCGTCATACAGAGCCTAATTTAAATGTTGTATAAAGCTCTGTAATATAGATAGTTAATAAAATAATCTGTTAATAATTATAAACTTTGGAAATGTAGTCGAGGAGGAGTGATTTTAAAACAGTCAGCTTACCCTAATAAGATCTTTTGGCAACTGCCAAAAGATTTAAAGTCATACTTAATTTTTTTATTAATTGGTTATTGTCTGTTTTATTTGGATTTAAAAACATGTCATTATGCCTTTGATCCGGTTTATGATAGATAATTATCTATCATAAACCGGGTTATTTAAGTAGTAAACAATAACAAAATTAAGTATCTAACAATTATCTTTACCAGCACACTGTTACTGTACCTTAAAATAAAGGTTTACTCACGTAAATATATTGAGAACAGGTCTACTAGTTTCGAGCCACAGAGGGACTCTACCTCATGAACAAAGTGAGCTAATGCTGCGACGTCGCGCAGCCTATGCGACGCGTATTTACGTTTACGCATTTAATCTCTGAAGGCGTGGGCAGAGGTGCATATTATGGAATATAAAGCCACTGTAAAATGTATATAATGTATATGTTGTAAGTCCCATGTAAGTGAACCTATGTGTATTTACGGTATATTTTTATGTTAATTTAATATATCTCACAATAGTTATTATAAAAACACACAGTTAGGTGTTAAAAAACAACATATAGCAAGTGGCTCGGAGTGAGCAATAACGCCATAAATCAGGTGACGAGCAATTACGGCCGATAGCGACAACTGCGTGACCTCTGATCTGTGCAGGACGCGTATATACGCCGTGCTACACTCACATCGAGTTCGCACTGGATTTTTATAGCATTTTATCGATCAGATGTTTTATGATTTTTTATTAAAGTATTGTTAGATACTGAGATGTTGTCCTAGGTCGTAAATAACAAAGAATGGCTCGTATTACCAGGCCTGAAACAATCATTTGTGGCTGCATATGAAGCAATGTTCCAGCGAGAATCAATTAGTTACACATAATATATTCTCCCAGTATGCAGTCAAAATATATAATCATTTATTAATATTAACCTGGTTGCGACTTTCATTATTGACATTTGTGACATAAATTGGTTGAAATTTCAATACTTTTATGTAATCATGGCATGTAATATAGCTTATTTTTCGTCATTATGATGTATTCAATACGGAAGTAATTAATTACCACTTCGTTCTACTGCTGAAAATTGTAATTATTTGTTATTCCTTCGAGGGATACGTTCACGAGTATTTTTATATGAACTAAAACAGAAATTTAGTTAACTTTAGCCTAGCTAGCTTTTACTCTGCAGTCAGTATCATGATTAGTAAAGAGATACTCTTATCCTATCCTTAAACCTCCTTCTTCTGCCAGAGTCAGGAGACATTTACCATAACCCCACACTAGGAGATCTTTAGGGTCACAGTTACCTACATCACAGACATTTCACTCACTGTGTCTAACTGATTTTAGAACTCCCTATTTCATGTCATCACACGAAACAAATCAAATTATTGCAAACCCTGCCCTATTTTGCATGATATTTCATACACTCTGACCTTTCCCCGCATCGGGTTTAAATTTGACGCCGTAATTAACACGGTTACCTCGAAAACATGTAACATTTAAATCATGCATATCATTTGCCGAGCTAATTCGGCCGGGTCGGGCGGATGGCGAAATTACTAGTGATGTGACACCTATTAAGAGCATTAAGCCAATGATCCTGCGTCATATGTTACGATACTGTATGATACTGGATAGTTAACATAGTAGAATGCTCTAGAACTGTTGTTTACGCGATTTTGTTTAGCAAAAATTGAGTAAGAAGTGAGGTTGTTGGTAAAAAAAGATACTACTTTTTTATCATTGTTTTTAAAACGTTGCCCCACACTCGGATTTTCTCCTGTGTCGTGGGTGCGTTTACAAACATACAAGTTCACATACACATGACACCTTGATCCGAAAAAACAATTTGTGGATCAAACAAAGAGCTCCTCCGTGCGGGAAACGAACCCGCGCCAATCGTGCAGTCTCATATTAGAACAAAAAAATATGTAAGACAAAATCTGATAGAAAATAACAATAAAAAGAAAACAATTAACAAAATGTCGCGTCCGGGTTTTATTACAAGAAAAGATCGCTACAAAATTGCTTCGGATAATCCATCGTCATCGCCGTTTTGTATCAAAAAAGTATTCCCTCAAAAGGAGGCTAAGCAGGATTTACGTTTGCATTTCTGCTTTTATACTGAGTATAACTTTCATATTATATTTCCCTTTTCCCCGAATACGAGGAAAATATTCGCGAATAGCCTTGCAACCCACGAGTATTGATTCTCTATGGCAACTTTAGATGGCTACCAGTATTCTTAGAATAATTCCAATGAAGAAAAAACATGTCTCAAGATGTTCTCAATTTCCACGTGTAATGTACTTATTATAATTAGTTTTGAATATGCTACTCAGACTATTGATTTGATTGGCTCAATTTATACACGAGTTGGTAAAAGGAAAAACAAAGAAGTATCGTCTTTAAACCAATGGCAGGATAATAAAAAGATAAATCTTTTTGACCATACCATAATCATCACTACTTATAAAACAAAGTCGCTTTCTCTGTCCCTTTGTATGCTTAAATCTTTTAAACTACGCAACGGATTTTGGTGCGGTTTTTTTAATAGATAGAGTGATTCAAGAAGAAGGTTTATATGTATAAAACATGCATTATATATCACCATTGTACCCATGGGAAGCTAGGGTAGATTGCTAGTAATAATTATATTATTTAATACTTAAATATTCACATAAGTCACGCTCATATACATGGTACCACCTCTTACATAAATAATGTCAATTAAAAAAGATTTATAAACATTCCAGAATATCCCTAGTTCGACTAACCTGATTAAATCCAGCAGTGTATCGGAAGTAAGTGTGTCTTTCACCACGATCTTGGTGGCGTTCGGCTGGGTGTAGTCCTGGGATGCCTTGCCCGGCTTGATGGTGGTGACCAGGGCGATGCCCAGCATCACGGCACATATCGTCGTGGTCATGTAGTATATGATAGCGCGGAGACCGACCCTGGAAGAGAGCAGGAGTTCATTGATATACAAAACTTTTACATGGAAGTTAGATTTGAAAGAGACGAAAAATATTGTCAATTCGAAACTTTTGAAGTAAGCTCGATAGAGGTCCGCCATGACATTGGTTGTGAGAATAATCTCAACCACTGACGGGCGAGAATCTTTCGGTTTGATAATTACAGATTAGCCTAGCTGTACAGAATATGGACACCAAACAACTCAAGGGTCCTAGGTCCAAGATGGATTTTCAAACTTCAAAATATATACAAAGAAAATGACTCACTTGCCGGATAAGCTTAAATCGAGAGATCCAATGGCTGACACGATACTGGAGACCAGTAGAGGAACTATGAGGGACTTGAGCATCCTCAAGAACAGTTCTCCAGGGTACTGGAAGTACATGACGTCACGCCGGGACCACTCCTGCCCTGAGGCTCGGAGACAACATCCCAGGATGGTTCCTGCCACCACGCCGATGACAGTCAGCAGCGTCAGGAGGTTCTCCCTCACGAATGAGGAGCAACGGTTTCTTCGGATTTGGAGCGGCATTGTGGTTGATGTTTCTGTGGACAAGAGATTAGTGTTATGTGAGTTTTTAATGGACTTGCTAGTTGCTCTTAAACACATTAGGAAGAGTAACGTTATTCCTGTGTGCAGTATAAACAATTACTATTCAAATCATCTAAATAAGAACTAATTTTTTTTACATGTCTTTAATCCAAAATTGTGGTATACCCGTTCTGTAGTGTAACAAAGTAATATATTTTCTAGAACTCGTAGACAGAACTTAATCATGTATCTGATCTCAAAACACTAATTAGTGTTCAATCTAAGCCTTGATTGGTCTATCTGGTTCCTGGGAATGTCCTGGAGGAGATTGGTCATAAATCATAATAATCGCGCGCTGATAAAATGACGAGACAATGCGTATCACTGCCGACGAAATCGGGTCGAGTAGGGACAACACGTGCATAGTTTTTGACGGATATTTGTTTTATTATAATACGCTTGTTCAGTTGTTCTCAATTTAATCATTGTAGTGTAGATACTACATATTACTATCTGCAGAAATTGTGACTACACTGGACACAATCAATATTTTTTACTCAATAGAATTGGTTTATTCTTTTACAGATTATGTCTTGTACTCGCAGTTTTTTGCAGAATACAACTATGCACATGGAATACCACATATTTATGTGGAATAATAATTTTGTGTAATTTAACTATAATATCACATTTCTTAGGAAAGTAATTTAAAAAATATTATAGCTAATTAATCAGGAAAAATAATCTAAGAAACATAATAAGTAAATTATTTGCAAACGCGTCATTGAACCATTTTCTCAATCCGAATCAAAGTAGGTACCTATACTATAAGTATAATGTAGGTCAATGCAACAACAACTAGGACATTTCCTCGCGAGTAGTAGAGATGGGCACCCGAGTGTGACCGCCCCGCGTTCCTCGGTTAATATTAGTAGTAGCTCTTGGCAGACCGAGGCGGACTATTGTTGTCTCAGGCCACGTGGACTAATAACATCAAATATATTGACGGACATGACTATGGACTAGACTAATCTGATCTTCACCTCATCATCATCATAAACAGCTTGTTTTTTATCCACTACTGAATAAATAGTAGTTGTATAGCTTAATAGTAGTATATGTTCTCACTTTTCAGGGATAAAAAGTTTTTGCGCGCTCCTCAAAGAGCCATCAGAACACCACAGATGGGGCCCAGTAGGGCTGATGCCTGATTTGGAGCTGCGGACTACCTAGCGGGTTTACCGGGGCTCCGGCTCGACAAGCAGGAGTAGGAACGGAGTGGTTTTTAGTCAGTAAGAGTCTGACACTCCCTCTCGCCTCGCTCAGGGCGGGAAAAGTCATTGGATGATTTAGCCCCCTCAAAAAAAACCCACGTTTCCTTAGCTTATGTGTTATTCCAGACTATAATCGATCTCTGTGCCTTCCATCCAGATGAGTTTAGTACTTTTAACGTGCATGAGTCGTAAACATACTTCCAAACTTTCGCATTTACAATGCATGTAAGTTGAGTAATATAGTGTGCCACTGAACTTGATATCCAGATCTCCGCATCCTACCACTGCAAGTTACTTTATTGATAACGCCAGTCCACCTAGCTGATCATATAGCCACATTGTAAAATTGGACGTTTGTCTGTTTGTTTAAACGTGATCTTAATCTACACATTTATGAAATCTATTGATCCGAAACACAATGCAAGCAATGTTTCACCTCGTATTCTGTGAGGCCGTGGTATCACTCCGGTCGAGCTGGCCCATTCGTGTCGAAGCATGACTCTCCCACACTTAAAAAGTTACACACTTAAGTATGCACTTTATTTTGTAGTATTATCGAAAATAACTATACAGTAGAGAGCAAGAAGATGATAATAATAAATCTAGATGAGATATATATTTATATCCTGAGCTTATATTCGCAAGAGTGCTTACTGCTTACCGAGCAAAAGGTCCTGGGTACGAGTTTGAAACGGGCAAAATATCATTGGGTTTATTTTTTAAGCTTTGTGCTATCAACTTAAAAAGCACACCTTTATGAAACTCTTGAATATATTTTAAATTAAAATCATAATATTTCATATAACAAAACGTTCGTCCAATCACAGCACGGGAATTTTCGCGTTGCGATGTGCGAGCGCACGTGGGACTGCCGTCGACGGGACCCCCCGCGGATGTCGTCGCGGAAATCTTTATTTAGTCGGATCTAGGGATTGCAATCCGGTCCGGCGGATCCGGTAATCCGGCGGATCCGGCGTGTTTTTGGACCTACCGGATCCGGTGAGTCGGCGCCGGATCCGGTGGCGGATCCGGTAAAGCAAAATATACGCGAACGCGATGAAAATGTGACAGAAACAGCAGACGAAAATATAGATTCCAATTCCGATTCTGATTCCATGTCATTATTGCCGAGAGAAAATACTTAAAAAAGAAATGACTGCGTATGAAGTAGAAGGAGTAAAAGGAAAACACATTTTGCTGATCTACAGTTACTTGATGGCGATTAGGCCAACTAGTGTTGAGGCAGAAATGGACTTTTCTGCCACAGGTTATATTTGTAGTGCCATCAGAAGCAGACTAGGAGAGTACAATAAACACTATTTGTTTTCTTAGATCGTTTTTTCAGGCACAGAAATAATTTTCATTTGAATTTTGCATTGCAAAAAATAAATGCTTCTTGTTTTGTTTCTTAGTATTATGAACTGAAGTTGTTGATTTTATAAGTACAAATTTAAAAGACTGTTTTGTTATATAACTGTGTAGATTATTAATAAGAGTTTAATAGTATTATTATTACTTAAGTACTTTCAGATACTTACATAAATAGGTACAGCAATAAGTGAGAGTCAGACTGATTACTTTATTATTAAAAATAGTTTCATAATTTTAAATTTGATTTAATACAAACAGTACAAAAAAATTACAATTAATACCAAAAAATATAAAAAAAGGTATTTTATTTTCTTTTTATACATTATTATCAAAACTAAAAACCACCAAATACTAGGTTCTAAGTAAATTTAAAATCCGGCCGGATCCGGACGGATCCGGCCGGATTAGCATCAATCCGGTAAAATCCGGCCGGATTGAAAATGATACCGGATTGCAATCCCTAGTCGGATCGCTATCAATCCGCGTCCCCCTATGCTCACACGCACCGCGCACCGCATTACTGCCTGCCCTCATACCTACATACTACCTGATACTCTGTGCTGTGAGGCTGAGCTTTATGTATAGTGAAATAGAAATGATAAACGCATTAACTAATAAAAAAGAAATTAGAACCTTAACGCCAGCTGTTTTATAAGTATCTTCATGATAAAAGACATAAATTATATTATCCAACAACAAACATTCATGCTAAATATACTAGAGAGTAAGTATTTGGAAATAGAAAATCCAAAATCTATGTATTAATTCAAACAGGATATTAAATAGGGCAAGTGACCCGGTTGTGGCCACCGACCCCTTTGTGGCCACTTGGGCCTTCAAATATTTATAACTAAGGCATGGACAAATAAATTACTCTGTGATGTACAGTATTTAAAATATTGAATATTGGAGACACTGATACCGTTGGCAGCTTTGATGTGTCAAACTTCACTTCGATGCAACAAGTCATTCTTTTTAGTTGAGGGTGAAATTGTTAAGATCTTAACAAAAAGGCTAAGGCGAGCGGGTGAGGATTTGGTTTTTATTTTTTTAATCTTTGCTTATTGTTTGGATGTTTATGTTAATACTACATGAATAATATATTGTCTAAGTGGAACTATAGTTATTTTGTCGCCATATGTTTCTGAAGTGGGATTATTAGAGGGTGGCCACTAATGGAGACAAAATTATGAATTTCTCCATCTTTGGCCACTCGGCTGGCCAAAACTTTTGTACATAAACGCCCCACTTCTAGTCATTTATCGTAATTTATTTATTATTTTTCCTTGGCTTTACATATCAACAAATACATATTTTTCATTTTCAGAGATGCAATAAATTGCCTTCACACAAAGGGAGGTCAGTTTACTTTGCAGCTTTTACCAACGTCATATAAATGTTGATCTCTTTATTTGTAAGTTAAATTCAAGTGAAGTAATAATATTTCATATTTTCCAGACTAAATGAAAACCATTGTTTCTTAAATGTCAAATTTAATTAATAAATTTTGATTACTTTTATTGTATTTTTTGATGGCCAGAACTGGCACACGACCGTGGCCAGAAATGGCACGAATCTGGCCAAAAATGGCACAAACTCCCTTTTTTTTCTTTTTTATACAGTTATTTTTCTATTGGACGTTCTTTAAAAAAAGGGTTTTCTTAGGCAAGATTAATACATGTTAAATGACTTTTTACAAGAAATATGTTCGTGATAACAAAAACTATAAGTTAAGAAAGCCTCAAAGTCGACAAAATTCTTAAAGTGGCCACAACCGGGTCACTTACGATAAATCACACAAGATTGAGTTATGTTATAAATCAATTTCAGGTACTTCCAGCCTCGAAGCTTTAACTGTCTACATATTATGACGGAAATATTGCATATATATATACACACCTACCTTTACACGTGTTTTGTCAAACACAAATAAATTTTCAGGAAAGAACAACAATCATGTTTACGATATTTGTGTTCCAACAAATAAATCCTTTATATAATTTAAGTGTGGGAGAGCCATGTTTCGCTACGAATGGGCCGGCTCGACTGGAGTGATACCATGCCGTGAAACAACGCTTGCATTGTGTTTATTCGTATGAGTGAGGTTACCGGAGGACCTGGTTACCACCAAAACGCACTTTTAACGCGTCAGGTGTTTCGGGTGTCCATAGTTAATCAGTCTGCTCGTTAACGAGCTTATCCCATAAAAAATAAAGTTACCAAAGATTTATTATAAGAATGTGCCAAAAGCAGAATGACTAAACGTGTCACACATAATAAACGTATTAAACAAGGACCCTCCTCCCCCCCCCCCTCCAAAGTAGGTACTAGGTATGTCCTTACTTGTCACGAATTAGAGATGACGGTTTATAATCACTATCAAGACGATTTAATATTCATTTGTTAAAAGCTTGTACAGTAGAAACTATATTATAAACGATGTGAATATTAACTTCATTCATACACATAACACAAAAGTAGTGAGAGAATGTGTGTATCTGAAATTACAATATGAAACAGACTGTCAATTTTACTATCTTTTGATCATTCGAATTGGAAAAAACAATGACTACAAGGGCATTCGGCTGCAATGCAACGTTTCAAGACTTGTATTAATTTCAATGTCATTAAATATTTGTGTAATCAAACTTACAATCGCACACCATCTATGGTATTTACAAAAAGTATATTATGATTAAGCGAATTATAGAAAAAAGAAACAAATGCATTATATTTCGCGGTAGTTATTACTTACTAACTTCGCACCAACCTATGCAATTTGATGGTGCAATTAAGTACTTTTGTGCTTCAAATATTTGTCCCTCAACCAATACGTGACGGGTAGCATAAAGCGATGCCAACGCCCTCTATGTCGTGCAAATATTTATTCGAACTCGTTGACACGGGACCCTCACATCAAAAGGAAGCACATGAAGTCGCCTAGTCATTATTATCATAATAGTTACATGTTTGGCAATATTATGTTCTATGTATTAAGCAAACTTATAACTACAATTACGGAAAAACAATACATACATATTTCTGCATTGTGCATTGTAATCGTAGTGTAAGAGAGAAAAATCGAAATATATTAGTTAAATAAATTCAGGATTTGTATTAAAATATAATAAGAATAAGAAATAATATAATTCAACTAAGTATCTCCTTCCAACTACTTAGGGTAATTGACTTCGTCATATCGTACCTACTTAATAAAGCCAATTCTATAGTGAAAGACGACACTCTACTTTTTATCAAAAATTAATATGTTCATACTTGTTAGTTTAATTTTATCTATTATGAACTACACTGTACATACTAGATCCCTAAAAATCTTATACACAAAAAGACGTAATAACGACCGAGATGACTAGGTGGGCACAAAACGACACTAGCGCCGCGACTCAGCAAAGTAAAGTGTAATCCTCACTTGTTCCGTTTCGCATCACTCAACAACAAGCTGATGTCGACCCGTATTTTGAGCGGGATTTCATGCTAATAACTGCGTTCTATGTGAGCCACACTGATTACAATGTAGCCCTATATACTGACTAGAAAGACAGAAAACAGAAATATAAGCTTCGGTAGTTTACATTTCTGGTTTGCTAAAAATTTGTAATATTGATTATGGCGATTGCTTGGTTTGAATTAATGAATTATAATTAATTAGCGACCCACCCCACAGGTGCAATGGTGATATATTATGCATGTTTTATACATATAAACCTTCCTCTTGAATCACTCTATCTATAAAAAAAAACCGCATCAAAATCCGTTGCGTAGTTTTAAAGATTTAAGCATACAAAGGGACATAGGGACAGAGAAAGCGACTTTGTTTTATACTATGTAGTGATTACTTCACATATATTTCAGTAATTCGCCCTAATTAGTGACTTTAGATACAAAATTTTAGTACGTATATAAAGTCTAGGCATCCTGGTTAAAATACTTAACATATTGCATGAATATTTTTGTATCCACATAACGAACTGTGAACAGAATTTTATAGATCAAACCAACCAACAACCAACAGAAGGTTAACAGCCTCTTGTGATTTAAAATAACTGTATTTTTCGACAAAGAACTCATTATAATCGATAAGGTTGACACTCAGCACTTTTCCAATGTGGAGAGTGACAAAAGACAACTTCTAAATGCCAGCCGACTCTTCAACGCATTCCTATTGTTTTAATTTTAACTGGAAATTAGTGAAAGTTATATATATCTTAGTAATAAAAATGAGACAGTTCGTTTTTTTTCCAATTTACTTATATAATATTTATTATAAGCTACAAATAATCTAGTCTAGCCAATTTTGAGTCAGATCCGAAGTATTCTAGGGTTATATTAGGATTCTCACACATTAACTGATGACTGTTGATGTAGCGAAAGAGGTGTGTTATCTCTGCCTACCCCCATAGGAGATAGGCGAGAGGTTATGTATTTGTATTATAAGATAATTTGCAAGGATTACGCCTAAATTTATTGAGCTCATTATGGCAGACCTTAGCTTAACGGCCTCATAAATTTTATAACTCAACATCTGAAAATTAATTACATTTCAACACTAATGTATTCTTCTCTTTTAAATATCTTTGTTACGGTTTTCTGAAAGAAAGGAAAAGAGAGGAAGACCACAACAAGACTGGGAATAAATTGGGGTAGAGTGACCATAGAAAGGCCAGAATAGAGAAGATTGGAGGAGGCCTTTGCCGACTGGCAACCGGACACACAGAAGTGGAGAAAGAACGCACTGATAGTGAATAAAAAGACTATAACTAAAATAAAAAAATCGGTTTGGCAGAACGCTAATAAACCTGAATCCAGTTAGATAGTAGTACCAACAGTTTGGTGAATGACGAATAGGTACACCTTATTTATATTTGTGTATGTGTTGTGATTGTGACCGAAGATGAGTAGGTTTGCCAACCTTGACTTCATCTTTGAACAGCCGAGTCTAAGATTTAGTTGAAAGTCTAGGTCAAAGTAATAAGGATGACCTGGTTATTACTGAGGGTTCAACGGTCGTTTGATTTGAAACTGTTTTTAATATAAGTCCAAACGAGAGAAGCGGAGCTGCAGAGAACGCAGTTTGCTGTACATCGCCATCCTACTGGGAAAATGTTACAAAGGGGTTTGGGTAAAGTTGGCGTCGTTTTGAAGTTGAGCGGCCAGTAATGAAACTTAAATATTATGAAAGAACAGAATACAGCGATCAAAAGCTATTATGGCCATATTTCTCTAAACCATATCGGAACTGAGATATTTATTTTTATATTGGTCATTGAAATCGAAGAAGTTATTAAATGTTATTGCACTCTTTTGGGTGTCTGCCATATTTTTTTAGGAATGCTAAATAAAATAATTCAAATACAGTGACGTAGATGAATCGAACGGACCCTCAATGGTTTTTATCTATGGGCCGATGGTGTGTAGTAACAGTAACAGTAACAGCTCGTCCCTTACTGTTGTGTGTTACTTTTTACGCTTCTAATCTCTCGTGGACTTGTGGATAATTATAACGACTTGGCATTTCATTGGACATTTCATTGACTGACCCAGCATACAAAAAAAAAAAAAAATTAACGGTGCATTTTGTATCTATTGCCGACGCAGCTTAAATCGTGTTGGCGGCACTCGTCGTAGATCGTATAATTTGAAAGGCTGCTGTTCGCATGTCCATTATATGGTACATGGGATGGGGCAGATATCAAAATAATCTGACTCCCCCGGCACAATTTTTAGATACCATTATTCGACATGACATTGAGAACGAAATGGACGAAGAAAGTTAACATGTAAATGTGTTTTTAAAAATCATGTAATAAATGCAATAAGGTATAATACTGTCTTTTTATTATTTTCTAGGGCCCAATACTAATGTCACATTGACAGACGAGAGGTCGAGAAACAGTAAAGCCAATAACTAATATCAATCTTCTAATAATATACAATAACTAAGATTTTTTTCACACAGGACGGTATTTGAAGTATTTATAGAGACTACATTTTTAAATTCTTCAAACTCAAATATCTCAGCTTGGATATAACTTAGGATAAAAATAATTGAACATATATGTGTAATGAACACAGCAGAACAATGTAACATGAAAATTATTGGTGGCCGCTGAAAAAAAAATGACGCCACAAGTCCATACAAAGT
Organism: Spodoptera frugiperda; assembly: GCF_023101765.2. NCBI lineage: Eukaryota > Metazoa > Arthropoda > Insecta > Lepidoptera > Noctuidae > Spodoptera > Spodoptera frugiperda. The sequence goes on from NC_064218.1 coordinate 9,442,912, forward strand.
TACTCAAACCCCTTTTCGCTCTGATTTTTTTCTTAGACTATTTATGTATGAGATAGAAAGCAAGCGAGCAGATCAGGACCACAATGTGGAACAGGTGGAACAGACGACCTGATTAGGGTCGCAGGGAGCCGTTGGATGAAAGACGCTTCCAACGTCATTGGGGGAGGCCTATGTTCAGCAGCTGATATGATGATGATGATGATGATCAGATCAGCAGGTGCTTTCGTAAACATTCAACATTTTACGCATTATACTTTCCAATATAAACGATACATTGACAATTACCTATATTTACCCACGCCCCTTTGCGATTCACGATAAATAAGATACTTATACATCCGAAGAACGGATCGAAATTTAATTTCACGCTTACCTTCCGAACTTTGGACCCTAGCAACGGGTCGGACATCAATTTAAGAAGGTTCTATTTACTCGCACATATACAGTGTGATACACAACAAAAGGTTTCGCAGGTGCCTTGAAGGACACTTGTTGATTCCTCCCCGACTCACACCCGCGACTCGCTCATAGACTTGTGTAGGAAAGTTTCTCACAGCCATTAAAATGAGAAAAAAGTACCACGCTTTGTTGTGAGTACTCGCACAAATGTTGAAGATTAGAGAAATGGGTGTAAAAATTGATCATGCTTATATCTTTTTTTTTATGTTAAATGGGCGGACGTTGGGCGCTATCTCGCCTGATGGTAAGTGATGATGCGTCCTACGGTTGAGCACTGGATTAGTTTTTAATAGTGAGAACATAATTAAATCATAAAACATTATGATGTTAACTTGACGAAATTCTGATTTTGTCATTAAAACGATGAGTAAATTCTTGAGTCAACTTTTACGTAGTTACAAACGATCCTTCCATTTCTGTTAAATTACTTTTCATTCAAATTACTTAAAATACAAAACTGAAACAGGAATAATATAAACCGTTGAAATATGTATTTACACAGGAACGGTATCCACTGACAAAACAGGATCTAATCATCCTTTAGATGAATTCAAATCCCGGATTAAACGCGGACTTCAAATAGCTGCCTGCGATAGTCATGATCAAAGAGAAGCTACACAGATTGGTTCACTGTAACAATTAGTTAGTATAATTAATTCTTGATTTGTGTTTAACTGTCTATTAGGTACTCAATCTAATGATTGAGTACCTAAGTTGAGTTAAGTTGAGTTGGTAATCCAACTGCTGGACTGCGCATTTTTTAATTTGTGGAATAGGGGGCAAGCAGACGGGTCACCTGATGGTAAGCGATCAGCGCCGCTATGGATCTTTCTTCAGAAGAGGATTTGCTATGATCCCTACGCTGGGAAGAGAGTTGAATTTAAAAGTTTTCAGCTGATGATGAACGAAGTACATTTCATACTACTAATTAATTTGGTTGCACCAGCAGAAGCTTACTGAGGTTGTATTTTTGTGTGTATGTTTGTCACTCAATCACGTCAAAACGGCTGAAGGGATCGAGATGAAAATTGGAACAACGATAAATTATGGTCTGGATTAACACATAGGTCGGTAGGCTTTTTATTCCACGAGAATGCAGGTGAAGCTGCTGGCAGAAGATAGTTTATAACATAACTTAAACTAAATTGAATCGTTCAAAAACTTTCATACCTCATTTACTATCGAAAATCCCCATTAAACGAAACCAGACACCTCTCTAAAGAAAGTAACATTACAATGTAATATACAAACAGCAAGGAAATAAGCTTTCCATCAAGCGACAAGTCAAAGCAAGTCAGCATCAAGTCAGTTATCGTAACAAAGTATGGCGAATGCAATTTGTGGCAACGAGCATTTCCGCTGACCAAGGCGAACTCAACAACACGTGGACGCTGCATACTTCTAGTTTATTTATTCATTTATCTTATACCACGTTAAAATGATTGATAGGACCCAGTGACATGTCCAGACAAGGCCAGGTTTTATTATAAAATGGAGATTCGTAATCTAGTACTACTATACTACACTTTGGAACGAGCACCTATCTTCACTGCCAGACGGACTGACGGACAATTCAATTTGACGTTTCAAATGTGGCTAATTTTAATGAAGACAATACTTTGCCTTTAGTTAACGAAATTGGGGTACATGTCATAAAACTCTCGTGAGGTATATTAATATTATATTAAATTCTATTTCATTGTGTTATCCTGTTTACTCGTGTAATTGTTGGACAAAGGAACTAGTTTCAAGTTAGGCAAAGGGGCTCATAGTTAATAGTAGCATTGCGCGGAATGCATGATGTAAAAAAGTGTTTACTAATATTTGATAACATGTGTAACAGCAATGTTAGATGGAACTCTCCCTGAAAAATCTAAAATGGACAATGTGTACTGATAAAACTACTATCGCCCTTCATCAGGACTTATGCATAACTCCTGACTCTAACCATTTCCACTACCACTTACTCATATTTGTTAGTCAGGCCAAAGTGCTCTAATTAAACTAAACTAAACGCCCCACCTACTCTCCTGCCTCATCAAATATAAACAGTCACATCATTATAACAACGTAATACCTATATTCTATTATAATAATCCTCTTAAAAGCGGATTATAATCTCCCTTTCTCCCCGGCGAGATGATTGGCTCACATAATGGCATCCAGCATCAGTAGCATACTGACCTATATCTGTTGAATTGACACTCGACAATTTATGAGAGCGATTCCTGTCACTCTTATATCATTTCCCCTGTGGTACTGAACGGAGAATACATTTATTTCTATTTGTATTTTAATGTTGACATGTTATGACTTTCTGTTGTAACCTGTGTGGTGGGACTGTTTGGTGGACTACTTGTTACGGAGTTTAACTGTATACAAAAAAATATTGCCCTATACTAGGATTTTTCCTATGTCGTGGGTGCGTTTACAAATATACAAGTTCACATAAAGTGATACCCAAACTTTTATGTTATAACTTTTTACGTGATAATTGAGTCATACATTAAGTAGATTGTTTGTCCTTTATCCACTGTTTGTATTTGCAATTAATAGCAATTTAGAAATAATTGACTTTGTGATTCAACTGACTAAAATCCAGAATTAATGAGAGACGTAAGATACTAAACAAAAATGTAACTTTTTAGTAATTTATCTCAGTTTCAAACAAAAAGGCGAGAAAACGCTCGCTCCGTTTCACGTGAAATGAGCCTGTTTGTGCTTAGAACCCTTAAAGTAACAAGGGTTTGATACACGAGGGACAAAAAGTCAAACAATGCCGTTTAGACAATGACCTATTGTTTTGATCAACGCTTTAATTATGTAAAGTTTTCTCGTAAACGGTCCGATGTGACAACAAGTTCATTCAAATGTTAACCTACATAAAATTTTCTCAATTTCCTGCCAGTTTTCATATACTGTGATATTTCTGTTTCTTTTTTTTTGTGAAAATGGCAGGATTTGTCTAGCGGAGCATAGACATTATAGAATATTTATGATTATGTGTTCTCATTATTGTTTTTCCTAGTTGTTTAATAGTCCATCTACATCATTGTAGAGTATTTAAATAATGATATGAGAGCTTCATAGCTATACCACATCTCTCTCTGAAAGACATTTACACTGAAACACATTAACGTTTTGCTGGCAGAGAAGTCAACTGCACTTTATTGCTTTCATTGATCCTTTTGTACGAAAACAAATTAAGTAACTATGAAACAATCTATCAACGGTTTCAACTCAATATTAAAGATAAAGAAAGATACAACTGAAAGATACTTTCACCTTTCTCATAAAACTTTTTGACATTAAATAATCAAGCCATATATTATTCTATAGTGGCCAGTATCCACATCAAACTCATCATAGACAATAAACAATAGTTTTAAAACTTTGGATTCTTAATGTCAAAAGTTTTCGCGCGAAATGTATGTAGTGAATAGTGAAGCGGGCGTGTAATATTGAACTAGTGTTGGATCCCTCGCGATTGATAAAAATAGAGCGGAGCAGGGGGATTGGATTCGTCATTCTATCCGGTAGTGAAACCACTTGTTTTATTCATTGATATGCCCACAAAGTGGCCAATTTCAATCGTGTGTGCTCTTCCTGCAGAAATATTCGCAACGAAATACCTAGTTGTAAAATATCGTATCGTCTTTTATTGAACTTAGTAATAAGTCTTTTACAAATGGAAGGAACTTATTGTATTGCATTGTGCTACTTATGTGAGTAATCTTAGAACTTAGATTTCCCTATCGACTTTTTATTTCCTTTCTCATATCGAGAGCAATTAATGCTTAATAAGAAAATTTTAAAATAAGTTAAACTATAGGTATTATTAATTAAACTATAGGTATAATTCTTATTTATACTATAGACAAATAAACATCTTTTAGATTACTATGATTTCTAATTAAAGGAACCAATCCTCATTTACCTGTTTATAGCTAATAAGGAAACAGGAAGTTGGAAGATAATTCAGTTTTTATTTTATAACATAAATAAATAGTGATACAAACACCATTGCATATAGTTCTTATGTGTAATATCAGTCATGTTAATGCAAATAAAAATATCTTTATCTTTACAGATTTATGTAAGGATCTATGTGTATACGAAATACTTAGTTATTACGCAGTTCAGTAAGTACATTAACATCACGCTTCTAATCAAGGAGTAAACAGACATACACTGGATCCACCTTTCGTTCTTTTTGAAATATTGAAAACATTTTTAATGGGTTTCATACAAACCCATTAAACCGAAATGAAGCTGCTGATCAATTAAATTATTATATGTGTACCGTAGCGTACCCGTACGGTATACCATTTGATTGAGTCATGGGGATTTTAATGAATTTCCCAACGCAAAAGAGACATAAGTAAAAAAACGTTTCACTTTTTTTAACATAAAATATTCATTCAAATTAAGTATCAGGTAACATTTCATTTGTTTTGCGATAAGTAAATAAAGTAAGACTAATTCGTTTTGTCATAGTCTATGTCCGATTTTTTATACAAAACCTGAAATTATATTTACGTACCTATTATTAATCTCAATTGTAATAATAAAACGTAAATGAATAGTAGAAATAAATGGTTATGGAGGCAAAGCGAAAACAATGGCTTCTTCACAGCAGTTGTCATTTTTCCCGCGCAACTTGAGCCAAAGAAAACAGGATAATTGATAGCACTTTTGGGGAAAAGCTAACATAATACCATCAAATAAACATTGAATAATAAACAAACCAGCTTTTTGCAATAATACGTAATTTTGAAACGATTTGTTAGTATGATAATCTGTAGATTTTCCGAAGTACATTTTTCTTTGCTTTCCCCTTTTTCTCAATCATGTTTAACTACGTTTATTTTAACAATAATCTAAACATTTAATACTGTTATTTATTAAAATAAATTTAACATAAAATCTAACAGAAAATTTAATTGATAAAACGCAGTTTCCATTTTCATAAATGCGTATTTTGATTTTTCCGATTATTGTTCTGAAAACTCTATTATTGAAAGAAATGTTTATTTTTTAATTGAAATAACTTACCGTTCACAATAAAAACAGCTGAATACAGTTGAATTATCACAAATCACTAGTTAGTTTTGATTGTACACCGCATCACTGTCGTTTTCGAGCGGTCGGCGGTAGGAGCGGGACATGCGTCGCGGTCGGCGGTCGGGACCTCACTGGCTCGACAAACAGTCTGGATATCCTCGAGTCCACCGGTGGGAGTGGGAGTGGGGGGGCGTGACGATTGATCTGTACTTCCATGTCCTGAAAGCCGCCCTATCCCAGTATCGGAACAATCGCTCGTCCTACGACCCGTGTATCATCTGCGGATTGCTATTCAAATGTTCGATGTATTATTTTCGTAATGCTTCGATGTGTTTACGAGTATTATTATACTTCATGTGCTGGATTTTATTATGTATAAAAGATTGATTATACAAAATAAGTTAAATTTTTGCCATTTTCAAAGATGAAAAAAATACTAATACTTACTAAATGCTTTATTGACTGGTTTACCTATATTATTACCACTTCTGTAAGCCAGGATCCATACTAGATACAACCATGAAAACACCGGAACATTGAAGCCCGGCGCGTCTCAGGGATATGAATGACTATCTTGGATCCCGCAACGAAATAAATAAGAAGATATTATTAGAGGGGAAGAGAAATAAAAAGATAACGATAGTTTCCAATCTATAATATAAAAATAAGTCGGTTTTCCTTCCTGACGCTATAACTCCAGAACGCACGAACTGATTTCCATATTCGTTGGAAAGGTCTCGGGCTCCGTGATGTTTATAGCAAAGAAAATTCAGGAAAAATTCGAGAGAAACCCTAAAAAAATTAGAGAAAGGCTTAAAATTCACCCAAAAGTATGTTCTGTAGCTGTTAGACGAATCTCTGAAAACTTGAAAGTGCGGATGCGAGAAAGAGATCCCTGACTTGGTGATCGACGCACGTTTTTCGGTTATTTTTCTTTCCTCGCTTACTTATTTTTTCTCGTTGTTTATTTTAGCTTAGATTTATTACCATGAACATCTAAATTATGGTTTGTCCAACCAAACTTCCATTTCTAATTTTTTCAAGAGAAACAAATACTAAACTTCCAAGACGATTCTTTGAAACATACCTATAGCGCTAAAGTTCCAAAGCTAAGCTAACAAAAATATTTAAAATATTCTCAAATTTCAAGACCAAAATAAGTTACTGAAATAAAACTTACTTAGCTTACCACTTTACCAGTTGAAGTCGTTACGCCTACGACAGCGCTACGAATTCTCAGTGACGTAGGTAGGCGCTGGCGTAGGCGTAGGCGGATGCTACGAAAGTACTACGCAATCTAAGGTTCGTAGCCATCTCCGTATGCTAGAGAAATACTTATAGAGGTGTTGTAGCCAGATTTTTCTTAATTTTATCAGTTTTACTTAATACTAAATACTAGTATAACGACTAAAAAAAAAATATTGTTGGAAATTAATATAAACAAATATCAATCATGATTAAAACATTGAATTTTTTGTGCTTATATTTCGATCTTTTATTATCAAAATCATAATTGTCGTGGTGGCGTGGTGGTTTAAGACGCCCGCTTCTTATGCATGAGAGTGCGGAAACCTACAAACCGCAAGTACCAGTGTCACTTTTTCCGAGTTATATGAACTTTTTTTATTTTTAGCTTAGCCAAAACAAACAGACCGACAGACAAAATTTGTAAAAAATATTATTTCGGTGTATGTATCGTATGTATATTCATATGCATGTAATAAAAGGCGATTATTGCACTATTACAAACATACACTCCAATTTTATTTACTATTCTAGATACAAACTACCTCTGCTTATCCCTTTGCTAACATCAAGCGCAATACTCCAGTATTATATAACAGCCTCGCTCCAAATGCCAGTGTATATAACACAGTCGCGTCTCTATTAAAAATAATTAGCTCTAATTATGCGACCTTAACCGCAGTAATTAATACATCCGACTTATTTTAATTATATTCAATGTCGGATCTAATTCATCAAACTATTCGTTTGTTTCCTGAAACGGTGAATTTTTGGCGACCATTTAATTTACCTAGTTTTTGTCTCATATTTATTGTTACTACTGGGTCGGTATGCGCGAAGCTAACTTTTGTATGTTGAAACGAAAACATGTTAGGATCTGTTTGAACCTAGGTGTATCTGCTGAAAACTGGTATCTTATAATTGAATGTATGTACGTTATTGTAGACTTTACATAGAGAGATATGGAAGGGAATGAAGGCCTATGCCAAAGAGTGAGACGATCATGGCTGAAAATAAAATAAAAACATAACCTCAACGTCACGCTTTTCATTCTCGAAAGGGTTGGCAGAGATGCATATTATTACGACAAGTAATGCCGCTATAAGTACAATGTATACCCAGTTTTCACCATTTGTGTTATAAGTCCCATGTAATAGGGGGTGAGCCTTTTGTATATTTTATAAAAACATAAACATCAAATTAAATAAATAGATAGATATAAAGTTATGCTAAAAACATGATGCGATCGAAATGCTTAGCAAAATAAAATGTTTACCTATAGATGTTGTAATAATTTCCAATAAGTCTTATAACATAATATTCTATTATTCTGTTACTAGGTACGTAATCCGATGTACAAAATCAACAGTACCCAAGACATCTACCTACACCTTTCTATTCTATCTACGTTCGACAACTTTTTAAGTCTAGCCTAAATTTTCCAAAATTCCTACACCTTTCGCCAAGTTGGACAAAAAATCAACTTGAAATTAACAGGGACTGGGCGGAGTTGGGAATCGTGTTCAGCTTAATTAAGGGCGAGCTTGTAGGATCGGGAGTGAGATCATAAATCAACCAACAAAACTTTTTTGAAGAACCAAATATTTTTTAATATTTTAAAGAATATTTGGTTCGACAGCACATCCATCCCTATCATATACTTATAGATGATTGGCAGGCCACAACTGTGCGGTTCTCGCGCAACTTTCTACCTCGCACAGCAAAACTGTGTAATGAGCTGTCGTCGGCCGTATTTCCGAACCGATACGACCTTCAAACATTCAAGAAAAGAGCTTTAGGCCGCCAACGCACCTGTGACTTTTTTGGTGTTGTGGGTGTCCATGGGCGGCGCTGATCGCTTACCATCAGGTGACACGTCTGCTCGTTTGCCACCTATTCCATAAAAAAATAAAAAAAGAACAACTGGCACGATTTTTTCAAAGTAAAGCACAGCACCAGCAACCTAACCCAACATGATATTTTATTTAAAGGAAATTAGGTACGTTAAAGTAGGTCCTAGTACATTTGAACAAGCGTTTTCGTGTTCTCTTAGGGCGTATCTGCTTAGGCCCACTTGCACAGTATTAAATTAAATAAAATAGCTTCAATGTTCCAAGTCCAAAAGTATGATGTTATTAGTTTAACAGTCTCGTAACAATCTAATATTGATGACTATAGAATTTGAGATTATTATATCATTTTGTAAACCCCTTTTAGTACCTAAATAATAAATTACGTTACAACACTAGAATATAGGTGTCCAAAACAATAGAATATAGTTCCAAAAAATAGTTCCGGGACGTAATAATAACCTACCGTCCAGGCTCCGTAAAAGTAATAGGTAACCTACTTATTTGCCCAAACATCCGATCCCATGCATTAGTCACACGTTATAGCGTTCAATCTACGAAATGAACTATTTTTCATTCTCATGTTTAACTAACTGTCTTCACGTCGTTACCAGATTTATTCAATATCTACAAGTCATCTCTATTCTTCTTCTCTTAGTCTATGGTCTTGTCCTTGAACAACTTCATTTTGACAACTTAATTGACAGTTCTTGTTATTGTTTTGGTTGACCTAATGTTTGTGTCTATAAGGTTATTTTAAATAAAAATTGTTGATAGAAACTGCACCACAATGAACGCAAGAAAGCTGTGGGGTGAAATGGAAGACGAGAGAACGGACGAGACGTTACTTCAGAATGTCAACTTTAATCCAATCATAGAATTGGGTATGCAAAACATTCCCGAAATATCTATCACTGTAAAATCTTCGCCTATCGAACTTCCAAAACCAAATCTTATAACTCACACCATACAGCTACATGCTCACGCAAGGCAGCTAACGAATATACTGGAACAAGCTGAGAATGCCCTATTTGAGGGTGCACGGATTGGTCCAATCACGTTACCCATAGAGCCACCAGAACCTGAATTAAAACTAGAACATGACACGAACCCACCGATTAATTTCCTGGAAAAAGAATATTGTGATTTTTCCCTAGGCAAAGGACCCATGATTCTGCCTTTCACTCCTGAGAGCCACAAGCGAGCACTGCGACAGTGCGCGGCCATAGCTCTTGGTCATGTCGGTGTGGCGACCACTACTAACGTTGTGCTCACTGCCGTAGCAGACGCTCTAGATATTCATATGACTAATATGTGCAAACTACTAAGGACTGTAGTGGATAAAGAGGCAAGCGGCCTAAAATCAGGATTCCCAGACGCAATTTCGAAGGTATTTTCAGACCTCAATGTTGGTAACCTTCATGAATTTTATCAGAACAGAGTTGTGAGGTATCACGCAATGACTAAAAAGAAATGTGAAGATTTGAGACTTCAGTGTGAAGCTCTGGCTATAAGGGACATAGCACCACAGTTGAAGTTAGAAGAAGTGCCAGAGTTACATTTTCCTGCTGCACTGGACGGAGCATTCACTCCATCCTTAGAGCCAGGGTTTCAAATGCTGCACAGCCTAGAACAAGAAGGCTTGGAGCTGCTAGAGGCAGTCACATCAGATGACATCACCAAAATGGATGCCATGGAGTTCTCACAACCAGAGACTACAGCAAAACTTCCCACATTATCACCCAGTGCAAAGAAAAAAAGAAAATAACTTTTATATTGGGTAACTAGGATAAGTGATATTATGTAAAAATAAATACCTTTACTACATCACATGCTAGTTTTTACTTTGAAACTAACTTTCTGTCTATTATAGCTTTTAGGAATATTGAGATAAGCGAGTCAAGTTACTAAGTATGCAAGCTAATATAACAAGATTTTTTTATTATTATTTTATAGTTAGACATCACAACACAGGTTTTTCACATTAGCCATATAAGACTATTACCCAGTCACTAACATCAGTTTGTACCTACATAGGTACTCTACCTCAATACAGTTTGTAGAAGATGCTTCGCTTTTGCCCCTGATGGTACCCAGGGAATCATCACTTCCTTGTAATTTTTCTAAATAGAACTTTAATAAAACTGAGTGGTTGTTGTAGCATGAATAAAGTTGAAAATAAAACATCATTTAAAACATAGCACCAAATAATTTATTCCAATTACTGTGTTAGATAACAAATGTGCTGCCAAAACACGGATAATTACACCACTGTATTTACAACATGCAATATGATTGTCTCTGATTATACACAACAATTACTTGGTAGTCAAACATCAAACAGGTCATTTCCAACCAGATTTCATTGCTATATTTTACATCAAGTCAAAACATTTATCACAATATTCTCATTAATTCTAATTACTAAGGCACTATGTGAAGATTACTAAAAATATACTATGCATTCCAAAACATGTTAGGTTTACTGATTAAATGTTGCAAGACAAACTAATTCCGTTATTTACAATCTATAAGAAATATTAAGGAAAATGATTAAAACAAAATAAGTATGTATGCCTATTAGCAAATAATATTAAAACAGATGCAGCACACAACTAAAACTACCAAAATGTCATGGCGCAAACACTTGTTTTACTTAAAAAAATAATGACTATTAAAAGAAATAAAAGCAAGCACAGATCTAGAAGAAAAAAAAAAATTATTGTACTAATTTCAAAGTAAATTGTATGTTCTTTTGTGATCTAGATCCATGCTTCTTTTGGCAAAACTTAATAATTATGGAATGAAGATCAGAGAAGCCCATATATTGATAGTAGGTACTATACTGTGCTAGTTGAGAGTCCCAGACATGTAACATTATAATGTCAAAAATAATACAGTCAACTCTCGGTAATTCTTAGTAATTTGTAGTTATTATTACAAGGCCCCTAGAAAATTTATTTATATTTCAAACTCAATTTTGTGCACTTTTTTGCACTCGGTAATTCAAACAAAAAGTCATAGCTGACCAAATGACTTATTGGAACTCATCAGCGTCAAACTCTCGATAATTGAAAGTTGCAGAGAGAATGGGACAGAAATATCTCCGAGTTTGCAGGGGTAAGTACCAGAAATTGGACAACCCAAACATCGATTTTCGAACTAACAAGAGTCAACTTACTGCATTATTGAAATATGAAATCATAAAAGTGAACAAATTTTGACCAACTCTTATGAATCAAATTTTGAATATGCTGGTAATGTGATCATCAATAATTAAAATATTAAACACAAATCAATTAGACATAATATTATGAAACATTTCTATTGAATCCTTAAAAATTTACAAATATGAATCAGCCAGGTATCAAACATTTATCATTACATAGTTAATAGTTACTGTTTGTCTTTTATTCAACAATATTTGTCTGAAAATTAAGAGATTCATAATTGGTTGGATGGGCGTTATCAATTAAAGCTAGTATTAATCCTAATATCAGTAAAAACTATACATTTACACCTTGCGCCACCTGCTTTCTATTCACTTCATTTCTTTTCTTTCTTTCGCCTAAATAACAGGATGTGAGGTTCTGCAAAATAAAATGTTGTTGTCAATAACAAAGCAGCATCGTAAATAGAATACAATTAGAAAAATGTTGAAAATAATAAACAATACATTATCTTTGATAATTGTTTACCATCAAAATTATGTTACATAAATAGCAAACATCAATTTCATGAGATCCCATATATCTATATGGGATAAGTATTTGAATAATTAAAATGAAATAATTAAAAATAAATGTATAATAAAAATATTACAAATCACACCCTTAGAATGAAAGTGACGTAACCGAAAATTTCTAGGTATAACATTAGATTTTATCATAAACTGGTGTTATAAAACATACTTACAACCAGAACTAATCCATAAATCCAAAATCATTATGTCATGGAATACAGAAGAGATATACTAAAATGTATACAATACTATAATTTTCTGAACATTCCGGCTCATTTCCACTACTTACAGTTTTTGGATTCGGTCACTTTCAATAATGTGCAAAATGGTCTATCATCTATAAGTATAACTAAAAAGTTTATTTTATAAATTCTACTTACCAGGTTGATGTGTCATGTAGTGCACCCACCCTTGGCTCTGCTGCACACCAATACCGCGCCACTCCTGCTCCGACATCAAATGGTTCTTGGGAACCAGCTTCACCATCTCCTTTGGAAGAACTACATGCCTGAAAAGATAATAATATCATTAATAAGGAGTTTGTTTATTCATACAAGATATAAATATAATATCAACAAAAAAGTACTTTACAAATTAAATTTTCTTTCATCACATCTGCGCAATGAGTTAATTTGGATAAATAAATAGGAATAAGTAATGTATCAATATTTAATTTACAGATCTTTATAACTGGCTTAAAATTTCTAGTAAAGTTAAGAATACTCAATAACCAAAGTTTGAAGAAATACATTTTGAAAAGAGAACTTACTAGAATGCCATTGAACCAAGGCTGACCAGCATGAACATTAAATACTTTGTGACTGATCAAATCAAACCTTTACAAACAAGAGATTAGAATTGAAATAGAGAGGATAATAGGAAGATTTTAAACATTGCTATTAGAAACCCAGATCAGAAAGCAATTGAACCCCATTGGAGCCCCCACAAAACATCAATAATGAATAGGTTATATTAAATACTGTATTTACTTCGGTCGTAGTTTTAATACTATGAATTAAGTGAATTCATTACCTGTATTCGTGTTCTTCATCGTAATATTTCTCAGAGTAATAAATTTCTCTTCCAGACATGATGACAGTCACAGAATTTCAAACAACCGGTATGCAAACAATTAGCTGTTTTAAAAGAAACCAAATACTTTTCAAGATATCTCTAAACTTGGAGATACAATAACGCTGTTTACACAACAATTACTTTGCTCAGTTTTCTAGAAACTCACAAAGAAACTTGAATTCGTAACAAACACGACTGAAGAAGCGTTAACGATTTCAAAATTCGAATATTGAATGTTAAAGTGTTGCCATTGCCAGAATTTAAAAATAAAAGTTTAAAAACCGGTAAGTTCCAACAAACTACAGATGATATTCTCGACATGTAAATATAAATCGAATATTATACTTACCGGTTTTTAAACAAATTTCAAAGTCCTTGGTGAATTCGACCAAATATTAATTATTTAAGTATCGCAAAATTGCGGGTCTGCGGACGGCGAGCAAGGGTAGCTCACCGCCCGAACAGAACCAGACCCGTGCGTGCGGTGCGTCGCGTTCCACGCGCGCCTCAAAGAGCCATCAGGCCACCACAGATGGGGCCCAGTAGGGCTGATGCCTGATCCGGAGTTGCGGACTACCTAGCTTATTTTTTAAAATTTGATTCCTTAGTTTTTGTATACATAACAAAAACAATGTTTTCTTCTTACAATATTGTTAAGTACAGACATACTTTTAGTGGGACCTTAATTTTTTTATTACTTGAAAAATTTAAGACGAGTTTGTGTTTCAACCACGTCCAAATGGGTCAAGGGTTCGGAATGCAATTTGGAACAGGGATAGATTATGATCAGGAATAACACGTTTACTTGGCTACTTCTTATCCCACGAGGACGTGGGTGAAGCCGCTGGGTGAGTCAGGTTTTCCTTCCTGACGCTATAATTCCAGAACGCGCGAACCGATTTCCGCGATTTTGCATTCGTTGGAAAGGTCTCGGGGTCCGTGAGGTTTGTAGTAAAGAAAATTCAACATTTTACATTGGTGGCGAAACGGAGTTCGCCAGGTTTGCTAGTTAGGTATAAATCTAGTTAGGATTTTGAATAATTCCAGTTAGATTTAGAAAAAAAAGGTTTGGCAAACCTATATCATAAAAATTAAAACATCAGGTGTATCAAAATACATTTATTATTTAATGTTTCACATCACAACAGTATTTTCAATACTTTTTAATAATTTTTATTATTTAAAAAAATGTTTTTATCAAAATTATTGAAAATCTCTTTTAGCAACCATCATATTGTGTTATTATATCACTTATAGACTAAGGAAATTAATAATATTTATTATTCTATGAAACAGTGTTAAATACAAAATTTTCCTAAAACCTGTGTGCCCGTACTTCAGTCCTAAATTGTTAACACTAAGTATTATGTGATAAGCAGAGTTATCACACTCAAATACACAATCACAATAAATAATAATTAAACACTTGAAACAAAACAAATAGCTGTTATAATCTAGTAAGTCTTATACAAACAAAGTAGCAAAATTAAAAAATAAATAAAGGAATTTGAACTTTAATTTGCATGAGTTTTAACATGCTTTTCCAGTTCACTTTTTTTTAAGAAATCTGCTGGGCAATGAGCACAGGTATAGACACTTTTGTTATGTGTAAGTTGCATGTGCCTTTTTACGTCGGCATTGCGCCTGAGTCGTATTCCACAGATACAACACACGTGAGGGCGGGCGCCTGTGTGCGTCAGTAAATGTCGCTTTAAATCACTGCGCGTAATAAATGCACGACCACATGTATCACACTCGAAATTTTTTTCGCCTGTATGTCGCCTGAAATAAATAAAGAAAAAATTACAAATTTTATACAACCTAATTATGCTTTTTTTTTTAAAGAAAAGAAATTTACTATATTTATGCTTAAAATTGTATGCTCATATAATTTTAATCTTGCCTTAACATTTAACTTGAGCTACAAAATTATTGTAAAATATTATAATATCAAAGAAGTCTAGGCTTTTATTGCCGATCGCGCAATGATCTCCGGCCACCGTAAGTGCGGGTCTGCGGACAGCGAGCAAGGGTAGTTCGCTGCCCGACCCAGACCAGACCCGTGCGTGCAGTAAAAAAAAATATATTCCCAGCTTTCACAGTAAATAACTAGAGAAATAACTAACTAAATAACTAAATCACAGTAAATAACTAGGAGAGAAAAAATTAATTAATAATATTTTTTAAATCCATTTTCTTAGGGGCTTTTATTCTTAGAACATGCCAGCCCTAAATTAATTATATTTACCGTGTGTGGTACTGAAGGTGTCCAATGGTACGGAAGGAGCGGGGACATAGTTTGCACACATAGGGCAATATTCCTGAGTGCTTGCGCTTATGTGCGGCTAATCCAGCAGACTGAGCAAACGCGTCTCCACATATAGGACAAAGCAGTGGTTTCTCACCCTGGAAATTACAATAATTATGTATTACTTATTTATTTAGTACATAATAATCCACCTTTAACTAACACTGGCCTCTTTAATAGTAAACATCAATCCTTATTATTACATTTAATTATTTAAGAAAATAAAAGTAATTTTGTAATCTTAAAAACTACTAACACCAAGTTAGGTGTTTTTTGACAAATTTCTAAAGATTACCGACTTTGAAACTAGTCGACTCATTTGTGTTGATTAGACAATAAAGATTTATTATTAAGTTATGATTAAATAAAGGTGACAGATAAACAACATAATACAGTAATTGCTCACCGTATGCACTCGCAAATGCACTTTCAAGTTCTGTGCTAGAGAGAAGTTTTTGTTACAATGGGGGCAGGTGTACGGGCGCTCTCCTGTGTGAGTCTGCATATGGGTCTTGAGGCGAAACCTGAAAAGACGCCTGTAAAAATGTTAGTTGCGAAAATTCAGGAGCAGCAAAAATTCTAGTCACCTAATAATAAACTACACTAAGTTTTCTTTAAAAACTTTGTTTATAAATCTACGGCGAAAAGTTGTGGTAACGGTACATTAACAACAAAAAGTTTTGTAATAAAAAAAGTGACGAATACGTGATCAAAACAGGCCGTTAACGTTTATAACATGTAGCTAAAGGTACCTGCTCCATCCTAGTTCCAATTTGGGACGTGTAAAAATACCGTATTCGAGGAAATTTTGAACAAGAGTAGCCAACGTTTCTTCAGAAACTCGTACTCCGAATTCCGCGCAATAACGTTTAACTGTGTTTTGGGCATTATCGCCACAACGTAGAAATGTTTTCATCATTTCCGTAAAGGCTACATCATATGGCTGATCCATTTTATATTTAATAAGAATCTGTTCAATATTTAATTTAGAACTACAAGGAAATCAAGATTGCTACAAAAATACATCACACAAAAGTTTGACTTTGATAGTTTCAAAATTGACATTTACTTTTTATCTAAAATGTTGCCCTTTAAAAATAAGGTGTAGAACACCTGCAGTGTTGCTCAATATGAAAGTAACATTTTGGTACGTTTCTTTCATTCCATTATTATAAAAGAAACTAGTTTCTAAGATCGATTAGTTTCAAATAATTCGATATTTATTTGTTTGTTGATTCATTTCCAGGTTCCTCTTTAGTCGAATGATTGTAAGTGCGACTGCCGAGCAACGAGGTCGCGGGCGCAGGTTCAATTCCCGGGGTAAGCAAATAAGTAACAACATATTGAGTTTTTTTTCAGCATTGAATCTGTACCCAGTTTATATGCCCCTAATTAATATTATGTGAATACATAACTGGTAACAAGTATATTATAATGTAAATACATAATGAGAAGCAAGACTGGGGCTGTCTTGCTTCTCATGCACACAAGAGTTATTAACCAATTACTGAAGCTGTTTGGATCACTTATGTTATATAAATGTAAGCGACTAATTAAAGGATTTTTTTTGTCATCTTGCATAAATAGTTATCTTTTTGTTGAGAGACCTTTTCTTTTTGGGGTCTAGAGTGTAATATTATGTCATGTTAATGTCCTTAACAATAGTTAGGGACATTAGGACATATACAATAGTATATACTACTACTATCGTCTATGCCTTCCTATTCTTTGATAAATACACTTAAAAACATACAATATGGTTGATTACTTGCCTAGAAGATACAACTTTACCGCAAGTAAAACATTGTTGTTTACGAGACTTCTTGTTTTCTATTCTTGCAGTATCATGTTCTATTTTTGTTTTCACTACTATTTCATTTTCTAGGAACTCTTCATTTAAAGTTGTTTGGTCTATTAAACTGTGATCTATGCTTTCATCTATAAACAGTTTCTCTGCCTCGCTCTTAGGCGACAATGAACCATCATTTTCAGTTATAAAGTTGTCATTTCTTGAATTATTAATCCTTATATTTCCTATCAATAATTTAGCGTCTGTGGTCTTATTTTCTAGTAAAGACCTCAGTTTCATATCAGAGGATTCACATAGTTCTATAAATTCTATGCAATTGTCTAGTTTTTGAACACATTTTGAACATATTGTTTCTGGAAGGCCATCTCCTGATGCTATCTAAAATAAAATTGATTAATGAAGTAGTTAAATAAATAAGTACGTTACATCAGTGTCTAAATAGAAACTAATTTGTAAAATTATAAACAATTCTGCTAAAATATGACTTGTTCAAAGTACAATACAACATATTGAATTTAATGAATGAACAAAGCAGTTTTAACTTTACTGTTTCGCTTTTTAATTTACTGTTATTTTATCAATCATCCTATTGAGTAACAATGTTTGAGTAAACTTACATGCACTTTTGCTACAGACATTAATTTAGCAGATATAGTAAGGAAGTTTACTTTTTTGAATATGTTCACTAAGTATTCGTGATTTAAACAAACTCTACAAATATTTGTAGTCATTTTTATCTTATAAAAGCACGTAATTTAAATTGTTTTTAAAATGAATAAGTACTATTCAAAATATAAACAAAAAGTCCTTTGGCTATATGACACTGACAGTTTTTGCTTTTGATAGCTAGCCAGATGGAATATAGAGGAGAGCCAAGGAATTTAAATTTAAAATTGCGTCTGTTTAAAATTTATCTAATTGCATTTATATTGATAAATACAATTAGATAAAAATAAATATAAAATACATAATATGCATCTCTTTAAATTATATAACATCATAATACTAAAGAGTCAAAGCAATTATTTGTTTCGAAACGAAAATTCGAAAGTCAAGTCACTCAGTTAAGTACTTGAACATGTCAAGCAACTTTCGCTTTAATCTCTTTCCACTTTAACTTTATTGAAGAGCTTTTATTTTGACTAATAATGTCTGTGAAACTCTACCATTTTCCTATCAGCGGGCCTTCTCGTGGAGCTCTACTTGCAGCCAGAGCCGTAGAAGCCCCGGTGGAAGTTGAAATAATTAATTTATTCCAAAAGGAACAGTTCAAAGAAAGTTTTTTGAAAATAAATCCTCAGCACTGTATTCCTACGTTAGACGATGATGGGTTCGTTTTATGGGAGAGTCGTGCTATTGCAGGCTACTTGGTCGATAAGTATGGGAAGGATGACAGTCTGTATCCAAAAGATTTGAAAAAGCGCGCATTGGTCAATCAGAGGCTGTATTTCGATAGTTCTTCTTTGTATGTGAAGATCAGGGCAATTTGTGTACGTAAACATTAATTTCAATGACTAAACTCCACATTTACAATAAGAATTATTTAATTTATTATTTTAAATTTTATTAATGTTGTCATGGTCTGTTTATATTTGCAGTTCCCAATATTGTTTCTTGGGGAAACAGAAATAAAAAAGCCGTTGAAGGATGATCTGAATGTTACTCTGGGATTCTTGGATCGGTTCCTGAAAGACAGTAAATGGGTTGCTGGTGACCAACCTACTATTGCAGACACATCTATATATGCTTCCGTGAGCAGTATCCTGGTAAGATAGCATACTTGTTGTGAAACAACATTTAAAAAATACATATATTAGTTAGGATGTGGTCAGAAAAGAGAAAAGTATGAGTAGATCTATAACTACCTATGTGTACTATCATGTAATTTTTATTCTTTTATAATTTCTTTAATTGAATTTAATTATTTATGTACTGATTTTTATTGTTCTCTATTTCAGGCTGTTGGTTGGGACATATCTGAATTCCCATCCATTGTAAGATGGGTAGATCAATGTTCTTCATTGCCCGGAGCAGCTGAAAATGATGAGGGTGCTAAAGCATTTGGAGATGCTGTGAAAAAGAATCTGCATTAAAAAAAACATATTTTGCTAAAAAACATGTATATTGTTACATATATTTTATAATATATTATTTTTATACTTATTTAATATACAACAAAATGACTGCAATATTTTAAATTGTAGTTTGTAGTTCTATAAGCTAGCTATAATTTATAACTAGACAGATGCCCAGTTCACAATATTTCAATATTAAAACTGTAGTAATGTGCTGCTTGTTGTTGCATGACCATAGTTACTACAGCTCTTGTGTGACAGCTGGAGTCTGACTGGCTTTAAAGAGACAATGTCATGTGAACCGGGCAAGAAACTTATATTCAAAGAACCTGGCTACAAATATTGCATATTACAACATTATCGAAAAAACTTAAAAACTAATTGTTGTTCATTTCGAACCTTCCTCTTCAATACAACATCAGATTTATATCCATAATCAAACATTATTTGAACAACTTCATCGGGAATGTTTTCTTCAATAAGCAGAAGGTAGAAGACTCCATCATTGGCTAGTTTCTTTGGTATCATGTTGAGTAGTCTGTCGGTAATCTCTCGCCCTTTTGTACCACCTGCCCAACTAGCCGTAATGTCACATCCTCCACACTCCTCACTCTCAGTAACCACATACGGTGGATTAAAAATGATAACATCAAACACATTATCAGTAAAGGAACTCATCAAGTCCATGTTACATGTATCTAAATTAACTTTGTTGTAAGCCGCAGTTTGCTTGGACATCACACAAGCCTTAAAATTAATATCAGTGCTCAAACAAAATGTTTGTGGGAAGGCCATACCAAAAGCTGTTATTACTACGCCACTCCCAGACCCAACTTCTAAACAAAATGTGGGGTTTTTCTTCTTTAAATATTCTAGGTCCTTCTCTAAGGCATCTATGAGTAGGAAGCTGTCTTCGGCAGGCTCGTACACATGATCGAAGTCAGCCTTGTCAATGTGGTTCTGATAGGGAGTCTCCATGGTGTCAGTTTATGCTTCCTCGGTCTGTGACCACTCCGCTGGTGCTCTGTTCTGGCTCCGGAGGTGGCTGCTCTGGTAGTACTGTAGTGCGTACACTCTTCTCCTTGCTCACCATTCGTCTTATTTCATTGAGTCTGTCCTGGAAAGAAATAAGAAACGATTTAGTAATCATCACTGGTTTGTCTAAATTTTTACTAAAACACAATATTACTCCCTCTTCCTCCTATGATCCTAACATACATTACATACCTAACATCATTTGAATCATTTAAGTTTTAATTACTTCATAAGTCATCATATGTAAAGGTCCCACTAATTAAATATACCAACAATTTAATATGCATACCTTATTTTCACAGACTATCTATTCAAACCCTTTTTTTTTTATTTTTATTTTTTTTCAGTGTGGAAAATCATCCAATGACTTCTCCCGCCTTGGGCGAGGCGAGAGGGAGTGTCAGACTCTTACTGACTAAAAACCACCCCGTTCCTACTCCTGCCCGTCGAGCCGGAGCCCCGGTAAATCCGCTAGGTAGTCCGCAGCTCCGGATTAGGCATCAGCCCTACTGGGCCCCATCTGTGGTGGTCTGATGGCTCTTTGAGGCGCGCGCAGAACGCGACGCGCCGCACGCACGGGTCTGGTTCTGGTCGGGCGGCGAGCTACCCTTGCTCGCCGTCCGCAGACCCGCACTTACGGTGGCCGGAGATCGTCGCGCGATCCCCGACGCCCGGAGTGTCTCTCGCGACGGCTGGGGCGTGAAGAGGTTCGTTCTCTCACGCGCCCCGCCTCCTCCTTAGATCTATTTAAACCCTAAGGTTAACTGGTAGAGAATACTGTATGGCATTAACTTTTCTTTATATACTACTATTGTATTGTATATATTGAATAAATACAAAGGTCCCACTAAATACAAAACAGTGTCTTATAGTAAAACTAACTACTGAACTAAAGCTAAGTTCTGAATATAAAACGAACCTGTGAAGCCTGCAACACATTCAGCACCACAGTGACCTTGTGTTTGCAAGATATCAGCTTCTTCACATACGGGTCTAAGTCGGGATGGTTGTTCAAAGCCTCGCGCACGTTCTGCAACTCCTCGTTCAAAGAGTCTATCTGCTGCTTCAACTCCAATTGAGATATCCTGGAAATCATTTCAATGTTGTTTATTTCCATTAGAAGTATTTTAATTAATAAATAAAAATTATATTGAGAATGATCAATTTTGTAATAGATAATCGTGTTGTTTATTTTGCGATTGAAATCAATATTTTGATTCCGATCAGACTGAAGGTGTCATACAAATTGAAATATTACATATTAAGGGCAAAGCAATATTATTCAATAAAATGTTACCTCGTAGCCCTAACTCTGTCGTCGAGTTGGTCTACAGTAGGCTTCAAAAGACCAAGCAAGCCTTCTGCCAAAGTATCCCTTGTAGGGTTGTCGCACAAATTACCAGTATTCTCATCAGCAGACGTGGTAGTGCTCTCAGTGTCGTCCATTTCGTGAGATCACTGATTCATTATACAGCAAACACGCGTATAAAAATATGAATTTACCTATTATTTTAGATCACGATCCACGATACTACTGAAATCAATTTGACGTATTTGGTTGACAAATAAAGTAAATGTCAAAGATTTAAATTCATTAGATTGGCAGCATTGATTCATGTTGCGTTCAAAATAATTAAATAAGGTTTTTCGATCTTGCCCTGACGGGATCCAGTTATAATTATGTTCATATCACTCAGTAATTACCAAATAAAACTGCTGAATTGACGCTGTAAACAATGCATCTACTTGCTGTTTGAGCGGTCTAAATAATATTGCTGAGCCAAGTTAGTTTTTTGTACTGATATCGGTTCCGCCTGACTTGGCGCCAAAGACATTAACTTAATATTTTATTACTTTTGTTTAATCTTCTTCATCTTAAAATCTATCGGCACTAACATCATGGCTACAGCGAGAATTTATTTATAACGCTATTATAATGAATCAAGGCTTAGTTACAAATAGTTTTTATTATAACAAGGAGGCACATGCAAGGCAGTTCATCACCTAAGTAGTACTATTGGTATTATTGATTAGGTAACTTAAAATATTTTACTAATAAACTAATGACTACTTAGTTCAATGTTTTAACACCTGAGTTACTACAATATGCTACACATGCTATTAATTGATCAGTTCCTACCTATATTGAGCAAGTTACATAATGTTCAGTCGACAAAATTACTGGTATTTTTTACTACAAAATGTTAAAGGTAAAGAAAACTTATAAAAATAACATGTCTGTGGGTGCTTAGCCCACAAGAAAATTATTATTATGGCATTAATATACGTTACACAATCAGTTAAAATAAATAAATTGATCAATTAACTATCTATCTATCTAGTGACAATTATACTAATGCAATTAACTATTTTTATTAATGTCAGAAATATAAAATTATAAATCTAGATATTTGGCGGCGCGACGTTTGACACTAATTCAATTCTAAATTAAGCTAGTACACTATATTCAAGTTCACATGGTTTCCATCAACATTTTCATTTGTTCTTTTACGTGTGTTTCCATGTGTGCAAAGTCTCTCAGAATGTCTTCAATCATTTCAACTAATATCGTCGGCCATTGGACTTCAAGAGCTCTCAGCCTTTGTGCAGCACCACAAGCTAAATCGATGGCATGAGATAGTTGTCCACGTCCCCGGACACGCCAGCTCATATCCTCCTGTGATATTATAAACCATACAAACATACATACAAACACGTTGACAGAATACACAAATGCAAATTTACGATAGACTTTTTAAAATATTTGGTTTAAAATTTATGTACCTGTGAAACATTTCCTTTTTTGTACTGCAAGGCTTCTTTTGCAATTACGTCTCTTAGTGCAGGATCAGCAGCTCTTAACCAAGCTTTAGCACTTACGGCACTGTTACCACTTCGTCCTAGTCTTGATAACAACGGTTGCAACGGAGCATCTGGTATAGCTCTGAGAACTATGTCACTGAGACCTGCGTATGTCCTATTCGCTGTCTTTATTTCTTCGTCAGTTACCTGGGAAAATGAAATAAACTTTCTCAAAATTTCGTTTCATGTTGTATTTCTGCATGTTTATGAAAATAAAAAATACTCACCGGTTCATCATTAATCTCTTTTAGTCCCCAATGAGCAAGTCTATAAATAGCATATTCTCTCCATATTTTGGCATAAATCGGGTTTCCTTCTGGTAATACTGTAAGCCCAGTAACACCTCGAAGTTCCGCCAGAGCGTGTAATTGTCCAAGCCATTGGAGCCCTGTCGCACGCACTGAGATGTGGCTAACATTTGGGAACCTTATAAAATATAAAAAATTAAATTACATAGATGATAACATTACCCACATAACAATTAGTTATTATCTGTTTTTGTTAGGAACAGAATGGTAAGAGAAGTCTTTCTCTCTTACTGATGATTACTTTATTCACATAACAGTTATGCCTGTGTCCAGGGGCAGAGACAATGGTACAGCAATTGCTAAGAATCTTAAATATATAAACTATAGTTACGATGATGATACTAACTTCGACTTTAACTCTGGCAGCGATTGAGCCACTGCATTATAATGTACGTAATGGTAGGCCGCTCGAGTGACGGTCCGTGCACGTTCCCAATCCCAATCACGAGCCAAACGCCGCACAGCTCCAGCACCCCATGCACTCACCACTCCGTCACAAACTTCTACCAAGTAATCAACTCCTGCAAAATAAAGACGAATGCTAGGTTATTAGTCAAATGATGAAATGATTGTGAGAAGCAATTACAAACTATTTTCAAATAAATTACCTTGTTCTCTATCTTTGGAAGCCGGCAACGATTTCGGCACAGGTTCTGATGATTTGAAGTTAGCTAAATTCAAGTTTTTCACTGATTTTGCTCTTGCCGTAGATGCTCTGTTTGCTGACGATGCTCTTTCATTTCTACGTGATATTGTTGCACTCCTTATGTTTCTGCTTGTTCTACTGTTGAGAGATCCTTCCCTTCGCAATACTTTGCTGTTATGATCACTCCCTGAAGTCGATGAATTGGCAACGGAACCGACATTCGTGCTACTTGATATGTTGCTCGCATTTTCACTGATATCTGAATTTTTAGATTTAGACCTACGACTCTCGGGGTCACAGACAGATTTTGAACGCATGGTACTGAAGTTTTCTCGTCGTCTCAACGCCGTTGCCATTCGACGAATAGGTCTCTTCTTCGTCTCCTCTTCACTGTCACTGCTCGATGTTGGAAGTGAACTGAATGAAGAATCAACGACTGGATCAACACTTGAAATACTTTCCCAACGTTTCAAAATCGGTTCCGAACTGTCTGCAAGTTTTACGTTTTCCAAAGAAGATATGATTGGTAAGAGTATAGGAGGTAATCTTAAATCACTACTAGTCGATGTAGAGTGAGAAGCATCTGTATCTTGAGAAGCACTTCTATCTGAGAAGTTAACTCTTCTTTCAGACGGTTTCCTAGCTGTTGAACTTCTTTGTAACTTTCTCATTGGTGATGCTTTAGGCGCAATGTCGGTACTTGCCTTAGCATTGGCATCACTACTAGTGTTTTTACAGTCGGAGTCTTCGGTTTCAGCTTGTTGTAGAGACACAACCACATCAGGAAGTGCAGCCGCTTCAGCTAATGTTTCAGGTCCACCAGGTGGAGTTATTACTGCTGTCGCGTCTATAGAGAATTCTTTATCAATGTCTACATTCTTGGTTGGACTTGTTGAAGGTATGAAGCATTTATTTTCGGATCTAGAGAAAATATTTCAATTTAGTCCTAAAATTAACATTTTAAATAATAGTATTTTATATGTTAGTATCAAAACTAAAGTGGTAACCTCAGCAGTTCCCAATTGGTACGTGCGTTATTAATGATTTGATCTCGCCTGGCTTCTTGTTGGGCGGCTCCACCTAGTGCGCAGTAAGCAGCGTGTGCTGCTTCTTTATTAGTTCGCCATGCCATAGCAGCTCTTCGTACCTAAATAAAGAAAGATTAAGTACTTTTTCTAGAAGTATTTCAATATTATAATCTGTTGTTTATATTACCTGTTCAGTTACGTGCATGTTGCTCAAAGTAAGTAAATTAGGAAGGTATGAGACAAGGAACGGCACACAATCTCCACCTAAAGCCACAGGATTCCCATCCAAAGACACATCGATTAGAGAAACTGCCTCAGAAAGCGACGACATGTCCTCTACACTGGAAGTTAAATATACAGTGGTAACATTTAAATATATGTAGTGCATTAATTTTAAATAAGTACCTGATTGGTAAATCAAATAGGTAGGTAGGTAGGTAGGTAGGTAGGAAGGTAGGTTGTAATTGGCAATTGTGTCTTACCTTTGTAAATCGTTGTTACCAAGATACAGCTTTTGTAGTTTTGGCGTATTTTGAAATCCAAGAAGCTTTCGTAAACGATTTCGTTTCAAATTCAGTTCTCTTAGTGATACAAGACCCTGGAGATCCGTTTGTCCGACACATTTGATCTGATTACCAGCTAAATTGAGCACTTTCAGTTCACTTAAGTTAGATAAACCGCAAACTTTTCCTATCCTATTTCCATGTAAATCTAAAACTTCTAATTTTATCAGATTGTTGAGGCCTTCAATCCTTTTTATCCTGTAAAATTTTATTTAATTTGACTTTTAGTAAATATTTTCTTTACTCATAGAATAGAATAATAGATTGCTCTATTAAAGTTACTCTCTTACCTATTTTTCCCCATCAAAAGTACTCGTAATCCAAATAACCTTTCTAAAGAAGATATTTTGTCAATTTGGTTGTCATATACATCGAGGAACACGAGTTTTCCTAAATCTAACGGAGACAACCCTGACAAACTGTTTATTAGATTGTGTTGTAATGACAGAAGTCGTAAGCCGGGCTCCCCGACTATGTGAGGTATCGATGAAAGGCCCCTCCTGAAAAAAGTGTTTAGTTAGTGCTTAGAATAGTTAGTACCGTATAATTTACAGGACAGCAGTACGTAGTAGTGGCAATAGTCTTGCCACATAACATTTCATTCGTGGATAGGTGGACCAGATGTTTATTGCCAAATAATAGGCCAATGAAATGTACTACAGTAGGTTACCCAGCCCATTTAAGAACGAAGTGCTGTTATTATTTTTCTGATGTTTATATGCACAATAATATAAATACCTGTCAAGACTGATCCTATCGGGTAACCGATCTTTTTCTTGTGGTGTTCTAAAAAGTTGAACTTTTCCTTCGCCCACAGCTTGCAGATTAATAGTTTCATCTTTGCTATCTTCTTTCTGCACGAAATCATTTCTGTAAGACGAGTTATTTTCATAAATACCCTAAATACCAAATCTGACGAATATTGGTGACTTTTAAAAAAAATCTTGAATGAAAATTCTAATTAGCTTATTTAGGAATAATTATTTGTCATAGCAACGTTCAGTTCTACTGAGTACTTAAGTATTTATTATTATATAGCAAAGTGTTTCTGTAACTTCAAGTTTGGTATAATTACCCTGACAGCGTTGTATTTGATCTCTGAGCGAATGCTGCTCGTGGATCTGGTAGTGCAGGTCTAATTTGAAGAAATAAGCGGCCGTCTCCACCGCCGCCAGGGTCGACACGAGGGCCACCAGCATCAAGGGATTGTGCTGATCTTCCTCTTGTTCGAAACGCGATCTTCCTTACCTTTATAAAATTATAATTATACAAGTTGGGCTCACATCGATCGATTTAAGGGAAAATAAGGAAATTATCATATTTATATAATATCATATCACACACAAACCACGTTTATTTACTTACATTACCACGGTTATATGTAATAGGCATTATTCTACAATATTAGATAACAATAAGATTACAAAAACACGTAAGAAACAGTTGGCCCCATTTGATACAATTTTATTTTATGAATATAATTCGTACAAAAGGCAGTTTTGGTCCATCACAATTTATTACTTTAAAATCAGTTGCTTAGTTACGGTTACAAACGGCCTTGATCTATTTCTTATCTAGTTAAGTGGAAAATTAGGATTACTAAGTGCTACATTTAGTTGTATAGCAATCTACTTAATTTATAATTAGATCTCAATTAAACAATGAAAGTGGGACAATGGATATGATTCAGTAAAATACGGTAATGAAATCATTGTATTAAAATATGAGTTCAAGAGAGGAATTATGAACGCATCAATTTTAGCCCTATTATGTTGGTCAAACTGCAATATATGAATGTCAAATTTTCTGAATTTTCTCAAAACAAAACAAAACAATAGCGCATCAGATTGAGCGATAGAAAGGTTTGCTAGAAGAATTATTTCTAATTTATATTATATTATTTTATTTTAAAGACTACTACAAAGTTGCATTGATGCGTAGAAGTTTTGAAAAGGTGTCTTCAACTGTTCTTCGTACTTTTAAGAGTTTGCTAACAGCGGACCTATTGTCCTCTGTATCTATCTTTGAAGATAGAATGGTACGATTTTTTCCAAACCCTTACGATGACTTCAAGCCTGGAAGTTCCACAGTGATCGATAAAGATGAGATAACTTCTCAAATACATGAGCATACTAATAACATTTCTAAACGCCTGCATCCTTCTCGCAAGAATGTCGACGGAGGTTTGTACGTCGGCATCACCGGGGTGTCCTACATGTTCTATTATCTGTCTAAAAACCCATTGTTGTCAGATAATAAGTCTGTGTACCTTCAGAAGAGCCTTGAGTACTTGAAGCCAGCTTTGGAATCGTCAGCTGGAGACAAGACTTCATTTTTGTTAGGCGATGCCGGCACTTACGCCCTGGCTACTGTTCTTTACAAAGAATTAGGCGATGAACATTCAGCCGAAATGCTGAAGATATACAAGTCTTTGTACTCGCATTACATGAACCCCAAGTTTCTGAAGTGTGGTGGAGACGAGTTCTTTGTTGGACGTGCTGGCTATCTTGCTGGGATTCTGTGGATGAGTCGTGAACTTAAAACAGAAATTTTCACTAATGATGAGTTATATAAGATCTGTGACATAATAGTTGCTTCTGGAAGGGAATACTCATCCAAACACCAGAGCCCTTGTCCGTTGATGTATCATTACTACAGCACAGAGTATCTTGGAGCAGCGCATGGCGTCAGCTTCATTTTACAGATGCTAATGTCTGTGCCTGGTTACTTGAGATACAACAAATCTGCTGCTCAGGACATCAAAGCAACAGTAGAGTATCTTGCTTCATTGCAGACTGAGGAAGGGAACTGGCCATGTTGTATGGAGGAAATTGGCCTGAGTGATCATAAACTCCTGCACTGGTGCCATGGCGCATCTGGCACTATTTATGTCATGGCTAAAGCTTACTTGATTTACAAAGACCAAAGATTTTATGATGCCTGTGTCAAGGCTGGGGACATTGTGTGGCAGAAGGGACTGCTTCGCAAGGGCCCTGGCATTTGTCATGGAGTAGGTGGGAATGGCTATGTCTTCTTACTCCTGCATAGATTAACAGGAGATGAGAAATATTTGTATAGAGCCAAAATGTTTGCTGATTTCATGACCACCGATGAGTTCATTAGAGATGCAAGGCTACCAGATAACCCGGAGAGCTTGTATGAAGGCACTGCTGGTACTGTGTGTTTCCTGGCTGATCTCCTAGTCCCTGATAAAGCAGAGTTTCCATTCCAAGATGTATTCACTACTTACAATTTTTAAATGTGTCTGCCTTTGTTGAATGTGCTTGTCTTGAATAGTATTATTTATTAAAACTGTTTCTGCGACAAGTTTTTCTTTTTTTTAAGTTACTACTGTCAAAGAATGCTGCACTAAATGCATACTGTTTCTATAAGTTTTGCTTTATAAATATACATAGCATGCTCTTCTAAAGTTTGTCACTACTGGGGGCTATACTATAAATTCATTCTCTTCATGGGTTCTATTGAAACCATAATAGTTACTGTTTAGATTTCGACATAATATTGACGTTAATAGAGGCGGGTGGTATCAACGTCAACAGAGTGGAGGCTTTCTTCATTTTATATTCATAATTTCAGTCAACTTGCTGACAGTAAGGGCGCCGTCTCACTGCGGCGTATTCTGTAAGTTCTCATCGGCCATCGGTTCTCCTTCCTTGATGCCCCGCTCACTGCCACTTCTTGCCAATCCGGTTAGTTATATCAGTGATTTTAGTTCGATTACGGATCTCCTCTTTCCTGATACAATTTCGTAAAGAAACACCGGGCAAAGATTGGATGGAGCTTCTTTATGAGGTAAATAGTAAAACACCGCGTTTCTGTCGGTAGTACCAATGTAATTCCTTGTAATCCACTAACTCACACTGGTTCTAAACCTTCGTTTTGAAACTTTGTACACAGTTCGCAACAAAAATATTCGCGTCCACAAGAATTACCTAATGTGAATCTTCTTTCGTCATATTCAAAATGTTACCATTGTCTAGGGGGATCAAAACAGGCGATCAACCGTATTCATCATGCGCCGCAATCGTGTAGCGCCCTAACAAGAGGTTTTTATAATATCGCCCATTTTATTGTCATTCACGTTACAATGTTAAATTGAAAATCGCTACGATTTTAAACGGTTTTATTATAAAATTATTTTCATCTATAACATTGGTCTTCGTGGGACACAGCGATAAAGTCGACCAATGTTTAAATCCTTCTCTTTTCAGTATCATGAATTTGCTGTGTAACTTATTGCTAGCTCTTTCTGTAACAGATGTAAGACTAGTTATCGACATTTTTAAACTAAAAAATTTAAAAAACGGTGTAATATTTCATTGTTACGATAACTATGTCGTGAGTAATGTGCATAAAGTATTGAACGAGCATGGTATCTTGGTGGCGAGCGCTAACATTGATTATAACGTAACGTATAATGTGGCGACGTCTTATCCAAAGGTTGGATTAGTAATAGACGCCGCTTGTGAACGATGGACTTCAGTATTAGATTCGGATACAATATCCTTTCAAGGGTATTCCTTTATAATAATAACGGAGGATGTGACGGGGACTACCGAGATGTTATCCCAGTATCCCATAGAAGTGGACTCCGATGTCATTGTCGCCCATAAAATTAATCAAACATTTAACTTGTACGAAGTTTTCAATACTGGAACAAAATACAGGGGTACTTACAATGTCAGAAAGGTAGGTCATTGGAATACTTCACTGTTTATCAACTCGCCCAACCGTTGGAACTTGCAAGGAATATTCGTGAAGACGGCGGTGATCATCCTCACGACGCCCAGGATAGTGAACCAGACCATAGAACAGTATATGGAGAAGCCAATTAAGTCGCAGATTGATGTGGACACCGTGCACCGTATGAAGTACTTTATTATGTTGAAGTTTATGCGAGATATGTACAATATCAGGTAAGTGGTTATAGCGGACCTACCTACGTCTAGTACTAAGAGCTTTTAAAGAATTTTAAAATTTGGTTTGTCTATGTGTTTACCGAGGCTAAAGACCAGTGTGGCTAAGAGACAAGTGTATTAGTAGGGCAAATTGGTAGACTTGTGAACAATGGAAAGCTATTTAGGTACACCTATCTACTGTATTTTTGTAGCTATGACATACACCGCGTTAGTACGTGGGGATACCAACGCAATGGTAGTTTCGATGGCATGGTGAACGCTCTTTATCAAGGCATGGCAGAAATTGGAGGAGCCCCTATATTCTATAGGATAGATAGAGGTGAACGTGTTCAGTACATCTCCGAAGTTTGGATGTCAAGGTAAGAAACCACGTTGATTCAAAGCTTTATCACATCACGAATCGAAAGATATGTTAATATACGTAATGCTTTAAGCAATTTTTTGGTCCTGACAGTGAATCGTAATAAGTTTCGATACTTTAGACAAAGTTTTCTCACATAGGTATAGTCTATTGACCACCACAGGACCTGTCTTATTCACTCCACTTTACTCCTGTGACCTAGAATGTTCAATAATCTTTTTTATGGCCGGTAAACGAGCAGACGGAACACCTGATGGTAAGCAATCGCCGCCGCCCATGGGCAGTCGAAACACCAGAGGCGTTATAAGTCCGTTGCCGGCTTTTTGGGGATAGGAATTTAAGGGTAGTTAGGAAATCGGGGATGGGGAAGGGGTAACCTGGTAACCTCACTCACATAACGAGAGTGTTGTTTCACGGTCGGTTTTCTTTGAGGTCTTCACCAGAGATCAAAGAGAAAAGACTTAACTAAAAGACCTACTATTAAAAAAACCATTCGTATCCTGCTGAAAGCTTCTTCATTACCAGGCACAGTTTTCTGTTCCGCCACCCAAAGTACCCGGGCGGTTTCTACACGATATACACGCGGCCTCTCAGTGACGTGGTGTGGTACTGCGTCGTCGCCATGTTAGCGGTGACAGCCATCACCCTGTGGGTGATGCTGGTGGTGCAAAACCATAAAGGTGATAATGAGGACTCCTCATTTAGTTTAGCTGGACTTGTGATATGGGGCGCTATTTGTCAGCAAGGTAAGTTAAGAAAGAAGGCAAATTTTCTGCAATGATAAGTTAGAGTTTAACTTTTTACTTACGTGATAAGAGATTTGGTATTTTGTCGGAATGCCTGAAGTACTGCGAAGGGAAACAGAATGCTGTTAATTCCTGTTTCACTGTGTTTTACTTATGCCTAATGTCAGTTACTTTTATTGGTTCTTTGCTGCTGTGACTGTTGAATTAAATAATCCTAAATATCTATCTTTTGCTACCACAGCTTGGTTAAAGATCACCCATATTTCTACTACACCTAGTTGAATTGACTTGAAACTCCCTACATAAATGCAGTACTTATTTTATAGGGATTTCAATAAACCGTGAGTCGACGTCAACTAAGCTAGTGATTTTCACCACATTCGTGTACGCGGTGACATTGTACCAGTACTACAACGCGACGATAGTGTCCTCCTTGCTGCTGGAGCCTCCCAGGAACATCAGGACACTGAAGGATATCTTGGACAGCGATCTGAAGGCCGGCTCCCATGATATTGTGTATGATAGAGATTATTTTAAAGTGAGTACTCGGAATCATTTGATATCATTTCCTAAGTGGTAGATATGGCTCATTTGTTTATGTGACTTCACTAGGTACTACTTAAGAGATAGGTATCTACCTAGCAGGTATCTCCTAAGTAGGTAGTATATGTATTATACCTAGTAGGTAGATATCTCTCTATTTATAAATACCTACTTAAGAACTCGTATAGAATGTCTTTCTCATCACGTCGTCATTCGTATACCTACGCAAATCTGCGATTCTTAAGCGCATACAGAACAGAGACAAATTTTAGAAATCGCATATTTCTATGTGATGAACTGATTTTGTTATTTATTGAAGTTTCTTGTAACGACATAAGATCGCAAAACAAGAAAGGATTTGGATTAAAACCAGTACCTTGGAACCTATTTAAAGTATTAAATGTTACAGCGCACAACAGATCCAGTAGCAATAGAACTGTATCACAAGAAGGTCGCAACATCCGCACAGTACAATTTCTTCACACCCGAGGAAGGAATAGCGTTAGTGAAGAAAGGAGGCTTTGCCTTCCACATAGACACTACATTTGCGTTCCCTCTGATTAAGGCGACGTTCACCGAGAGGGAGATCTGTGAGACCACGTTAGTACAGATGTATCCACTGCAGAGAATGGGCGTCGTGGTTAGAAAACACTCGCCGTATAAGGAACATATTGCTTACGCGTAAGTGTGCAAAAACTGGTTTATCAAACTACAACTACGTTTTACTTTATAACCGTGCTTATCCTTACCAGAACCCTTAGTAGACATTCATATAGTTTGCTTTACGTTTAAGCAGAGAGCGCGTTTGGCGTCCTGATTGGTTGGCTCGAATATACCGACCAACCAGAGCACCGAACGCGCTCTAGTTTTGATTACTTTAAACGTAAATAAAACTCATACTAAGGCTACTGAATGCGAGGAAAAGTAAAAGTAAAGTAGGGTCCACTTCATTAATTACTGCTATTACTGAAGAACCCATAATACTGCCCATTTGTCGGATAACCGCAACGGGCAAACGGAGCGTCTATTAGTATTTCTTTTAATTATTTAGTATTGAAGTAATCAATACCCAATGTTACTAATGAAAATTTATTTCAGCATCCGAAAGATGTACGAAGTGGGTCTGCCCCCTCGCATCCAATCAGAGATCGACGAGCCGATGCCCGAGTGTGCGCATACGCCGGACTCCAGTATATTCTGTGTCGGCATCAGAGAGTTCTCTACGCCACTGCTAGCACTCACATTCGGGATGGCCACTTCTATAGTCGTACTATTTTGCGAAATTATTATAGATAGAGTTGTTCAATTAGGGAGTGTGCGGGATTTTAGGCACTAATTAGAGGTAGGTTTAGACTTTAGTAACTTGATGTAGTTTAGGATTTAGCTGTAGTTTCTCCAGGGTTGGTCTACTAAGAGGACCCGGTGCCTCCTTTAGGTGCAGATGGTGGCCACCAGGGAGGTTTTAGTGAGGTAAAAATCCGAAACTCCCTAGTATTTTCTCCAAAAAGTTAGGCGCCTTTTGAAGGTTTCAACACGTCTACAAAAAAAGGATTAGCTGTAGTTGATGATGTAATTTATAGTTAGCAAGAAACAATTGAATGACAAAAGTACCTGATAGTAGAAAAGTTTCAATGATTAGATTTGGGCATTGCCTACTGCTTCAAAGTAGAGACTTAGTAAGATTTATAAAGTAATTATATATGCTTCAAAAAATGAATTTGTAGAATATCCATAATGAATGAATATTAATAATGAAATTGGCTGCAATCAAATAACAACTCTTGAAAATAAGATAAGTAAAACAGACTGTGAATGACGAGAATATACCAATAGGTACTTAGGTGATAACACCACTAGATAATTATGTGATACACAAAATATACTGCAACTGCTTTTTAAAAACTGCATGTGCAATACCAAGTAAAAAATAAAAACCAACAAAATATCTTCCATCTGTTT
Organism: Spodoptera frugiperda; assembly: GCF_023101765.2. Taxonomy (NCBI): domain Eukaryota; kingdom Metazoa; phylum Arthropoda; class Insecta; order Lepidoptera; family Noctuidae; genus Spodoptera; species Spodoptera frugiperda. Next base: position 9,477,530 of record NC_064218.1, read on the forward strand.
ATTATTTGGGTACATAACTTCCTCGCAATACAATTACACTCCGGAGTGGATTCGTGAAAAAAATTACAATCATCCAAAATCTGTACGGATATCCACTTGCATAATAATTTATACTATTATCATATCATGTATGTATGTAAGTATATAATACACTGCACTGCGACCGACCGGGGGTAGTCAGTCAGCCACAGTGCACGAACGAAGTTTACATAAAAATCAGTACATAGAACCAAAAGACCGGGTTCCAAACACAGTACTGTAACGTCGCAACATAAAAAAACATTAAACGCAGCTCTTTGGCTTTTAAAGTATTGTGATGCATGTTTACAAATATATGACGTCACGATACTGTATTTGGAACCGGGTCTCTGTCGCTGTTGTACAACGCATGTACAATATTAAGCTAATCATTTATATGAGATATAAATGAGGATTTTTAACGTTGCACTGAATATAAATGTTCGTCCATACGTCTGTTGTTCGCTATAAAGCTGATGCAGCAAGGAGCTCCGTCCGCGGCGGGTGCACAACGCAATACAAACACTATTGGTATATGAATAAGACTCAATATCCAAGTCTCATTAATTTCAAGTTACAACGCGCATTATATTGATTGTTTATATCTTAGTCTGCTATTAGATTATGTCATGTTTAGTTAACTATATAGGCGTGAAGAGCGACTACCTCAGCGGTTGACTACTCATCACTAAATGCTGTATAAAGCTACATACATAATGCAGGTAATTTGTTTTAAAATACTTTTGACGAGGGGCCCAGTAGTTTAAAACAGAGTTGCATAATATATTAATTATTCTGTTATATTCTTGCTTCATATCAAACTACATACTCGTATTATTATAGTTATAAGATATAGAAAAAATGCAATACTATAGATTAATGTAAAAAAGTTAAAATGTAATTATTATGGTATACAAGCTGCCTTTGTCGTAGGAGTCAACAACATCTGAATAATCTGCGAATTAAAATTAAACCTTAATTCCTGAACATAAGGTAGACATTTACGTTTTTTTGACACACAATAACAAGTATTTATAGAACAATGTTACCATATATTAAAATTAATTTAAAAATAATGGAGGTCTATCGCCTGTAGGTTTCATAACAGCCCCTCAGTTAGTAATAGTTTATAGATAAACGATAGTAATACTAAAATTATGATTTCAAATTAAGATTAACTGGTTATAATAAATATATACTGTATATATTCATATAAGAATTAATCAACTGTTGATGACGAATTAAAGGGTCGGCACATATATTATAAATTCTATGGCTACTGCCATAAAGTTCATATTCTTTTGGCAGTTTAATATCGAACATGCTAGCGCCGACCCTCAGATCATTGATTAAACATATCCTGTCTATTACTTAAAATATTTAATAGTTTCACAAAACTTTAAAAGCCACGCTAAATTAGACTTTATTCCAAAGACAGAAGTTACATATTTTACAACTTACAAAGGTTATTGTTTTGTAGGAATGCGGTTGTATAATAGAGACCACGAGACGAGATAATATTCGAGATTTTGTAATAGGAACTTTAGCGGCATACAGTCACTGAAAAATGGGCTCTAATTATGAATGAATAGAGAAGATTTGTATATGTACCTGATTTTACTTCTCATTTGATTATAACTGTCACAGGAAAATGGTCTCTGTATGTGTGAAGGTAGAGTGTATAGTTGTGTTTATCGGGTCTCGTAGTTGTGTTGGCTGCGTGTGACGGAGCGCGCCGGCGAGTTTCACCGCTCCTCCAGCATGACTGTCTCCTGCGGGTACAGCTTCAGAGCCTTCAGTGTGCTAGTCGGAGATTCCAGGGTAAGCTGGGAGAAAGATAAACACTAATTAGTATGAAGACTACTGAATTTTTGGCATGGAATCTGGTAGATAGTAATTATAGGTTGATCTACTAATTGATATGCATGACACAATAGACAAAATGTGAGTGTTACGTTTCATGTTATGTGTACCTCTGTTTAAATGCGGATTGACGAAACAGTTTTATAGATTGTATAAGGAAAGAAAGATAAGGGAAGGGAGTTTCTCAAGAAAGAAATAAAACGATATCATGTCGAACTTTAGCAAGTAGGGATAAGAAAAAAAGAGCTATTTATATGAGGGTTTATAACTAGAAAACTTGGGAATTTACTATGGACAAATGAGAATAGAATATAACTTACATCTCTCCTGGGCCAACTGGAGATGACCTTAAAGCTTTGTTGTGGATAACCTTTAGATGCGAGGAAGTCTAATAACGCCTGAAACAATATTACAAACTGATTACAAATTTTTCACAGTGAGTTTACATTCTTTAAATGATTTAAAACAACTTGTAAATGCTGGATGAAGGTTCCTAAGATCTAAGTTCAGAACCCTTAGTACGAGTTTGCTTTACGTTGAACGAAAACGGCTTTGATTGGTTAGCTCATTCGAGTCGGCCAATCTCAAAGTCATCTTGTAGCTGATACAATGAGTAAGGAGCACTAGCTCAATAATCAATCTCAATCCAAAATCTTTAGATTATGATTAATGTTTGACTATAGTTGTGAGGAGTTTCCGTCAAAAACCAAGATCGATCCAAGGACTTTGGTATTTAAGTTCGACTATCTGTAAATTTAGCGTTACCTCGAGCGTGTCGTGTGCGTGGAAGCGCCTCTCGAGACAGTAGTCGTGCGGCGGCGGCAGACGGACGCGGATGCGCGCCACCTCGCCCGCCGCGCCCGCCGGCTCCGCCGGCACTCGCATCGCCGCCTCCGCGCGCTCCGCCTGGACACGGACATACTTTAATAACTACACAAATCTTACGTGGCTGACAGATTATGTAAAAATATACTGCTCGTACAAAATGAAGCTAGAAATTGGAATAACTTCCACATAGAGCGTAGAAGAAAAAGATAAGCTTTCCTGTCAACCACAACTACCATAGGATATCCTTTAAAATTAGTGCTTCTTCATACGTTCCGTCACCAGCTTGTCGAGAATCTAGAGCCTGCGGAAAAGAGCAATGCTTTTGTTCATCAACACAAATCAACAGCTCTACTGACCTCTTTTTTAGCTTCCTCCATTTGTCTTTCTGATTCTGCACGTTCTAACTCTTGATTTCTTTCTTCTTCTTGTTTCTTTTTTACTTCTTCTTTAGCCCTGTAAATATGAAACGAAAGAATGTATTAGCAACCATACAGGTAAATCATGTGTACTCTCAAAAGAACATATCTCGAGCACAGATTTCAATAATACTAATTTGAATGTTGTTGAATGGACAAACCACAATAAAAATAACAACTCAACCAGTTTTTAGTATTCTGAGCTTAGGTAAAAATATCCAGAAACAGCACTTTATACGTTATGTGTTGCTAGCTAGCTGTTTAGGCAGTAAATATATTGTAGCTGGTACTATGATGCCATGGTCCTGACCTGTCTGCCTCTAAGCTCCGCTGGTAAGCTTCGTCCTGCTCCCGCTTGACCCGCTGCCTGGCGTCCCGCTCCCGCTCGAGGCGCGCCTCGTCCTCCCGCGCCGAGCTGAACCGCTCCAACGCTTCTACCAGGCCACCCAGCAACTCAGACACGCCCACGTTACCTGTTTACCAAGATGTTGATTATCGGCGCATTCCAATAACCTACCGATCGGTAGATTTGCCTACCAGCGGTAGAATTTTGACATAATCTCCATACAAAATGTGTCAAAATTCTACCTCTGGTAGGCAAATCTACCGATCGGTAGGTTATTGGAATGCGCTGTATATGGGACACTCGTGTTTTCTCTAAGAGGACCATCAGTTACATTATTATTAATAATTTATCTATTTCAGACCATGGTGTCCATTTAGTTAGTAACAATGTACTTATAGACTAGTGTTAGTAATTTATGTTAGTTATGCAAAGTAAAACAGATTATATCGTCACACCTTTTATCCCCGATGGGGTAGGCAGAGGTGCACATTATAGCATGTAACGCCACTGTACAATGTACATCAACTTTTCACAATTTATTTTGTAAGTCCCATGTAATAAGTGGTGTACCTATTGCCATATACCGGACACATTTCCAGACTTCGTGCTACTACTGAGAAATTTTCGAAAATCCGAAAAGACCCAGTAATACTTCGCCCGACCCGGGAATCGAACCCGATACTTTTTGCCCGGCAGTCGCACTTGCAACCACTTGGTCAATGAGGCAACCAAACAGATTACAAATGTTTTAAAATACTGTATACTGTGTACAATCCTTTCGCTTCATCAACAGACATCAGTCTTTTAATTTGGCCCTTTATCTAAAAGAAGTGTGTAAGAACCGTGGCAATTGGTGTTCCATTGTCTCTGCCTACCCCCATGGGAGACAGGCGTGAGGTTATGTATGTATGTGTACAATACGAACCATTGATGACGGAGTATATCTCGGTGTTGGAGCGGACCCGCATGATGATGAGCAGCGCGGGCATGCGGTCCAGTGGCAGGTTGCGTATCGTCATACTCGCCACCGGACCCAGCGCGTTCGTTACTGACGATAGGAGCCTGGAACATGATAACAGACAATTATTGTAGGAGATGCACTGCAGAGGTTGTTGTTGAGAATTTGTGATTGGGTGTAATTTTATTTTGTAAATTTTAAAGGTAACTAGCAAACCCGGCGAACTCCGTTTCGCCACCAATGATTTCCCTGTTTTTCTTTTGAAATCTTCCTGAAATTTCTTTGCTATAAACCTCACGTAGCCCGAGACCTTCCCAACAAATGCAAAACCGTGCGTTCTGGAATTATAGCGTCAGTAGGGAAAACCCGACTTATTTTTATAATATAGATAATATCAAGAGGTACAGCAGTTTCTATGAGGATGGCTAGACAAGTACCTCATGTTTTTGAATGATACAGACAAGCAGTATTAGCTACTCACATGTTATTATTGTCGGGGTGCGTGAGGTCCCAGCCGTAGACGATGAAGTAGACAAGTACTACTCGTTTTGGGATAACACAGACAAGCAGTATACTCACATGTTATTGTTGTCGGGGTGCGTGAGGTCCCAGCCGTAGACGATGAAGTTGGCGGCGAGGGTCTGCAGCACGGCCTCGCAGCCCAGCAGCTGCGCGCAGAACACGTTGGACAGCACGGACTGCTCGTGGTGTAAGTACACGCCTAGGAGTTTGCGCTGCAACGAGATTCATGAAGCTATTTTAATAGTGTTTGATCAAAATGAACTTTAGTTGGTTTCGCTAATGGACATCAGTAGAAAGAGGCTAGTTTTGAGTCTATAAAATTAGCCATTAACTGTTAACCCTTCATGAGTTTTTGGATCAAAAACACTTCTATGCCATAAGTTGATTTGGATCACCATGTGAGCCAAAACATACCCGTTTAAAATTCCCGCTGTTTCTTATTGCAGCGTTTAACCCTTGGTATGCCAAAACGCAGATCCACAATTTACACAATGTGTTTTATATACATATACGAGGGGCATATGAGTGGTTAACTAACGTTAAAGTGAGGTGTAAACAAACCTCTTTGGCAGGTTTGAGACAGGACTCCTTGATGGCGTCCTGCAAGGTGCCCTCGAAGAACTGCGGCGTGTTGGGCCCGTACCGAGCGCGGAACCGCTGCGCGAACTCGATACAGCCTAGCGCTTCGTCTTCTACACTGTCTGACACTGGAATAGGGGAAATACTCAAGTTACACAATGATAAAAAAATTAGAAATGAGTTCTGTTTGTTTAATTTTTCATATTTTTCTCTTGCGTGTAGAATATAGTTTCATGAAATTGGACTTGGGATTTAACTTATTGTAAATTTTCAATGCTAAACTAATTGAAATTTTTAATGGACCTGCAAAAAGCAATCTCATTGGCACAATGAGTTACTAAGTTTAAGAATAGGTGGCAAACGAGTTACCTGATGGTAAGCCGCCCATGGACACCCGCAACACCAGAGGAGTCACAGGTGTGTTACCGGCCTTTTTAGAGTTAGTCTAGCACTAATTAATTATTTCCTATCAAAATCTCCTAAATGAATGAGTGTACTCACTGAGTGGCTGCAACCGCTCAGTCTGCACGAGGTCCACGAACATGTCGTCCTCGCCGGTGTAGCCCTCCGTCGTGTCCTCCACCTCCTCCACAGAACTGTTCTCACTGTCTGAACTCTCTACTATTATCTGTAACATGATTACATAACTATTATAGTATTGCTAGCTACTTCCGCGCGGTTTCACCCGCTCTGCCTGGAACCTTTTGGCGTGTGTTTATTATAGCGTGATGTTTTTTTAGCTTATAGCCTTCCTCAATAAATGCAATATTCAACACACAAAGAATTATTCAAATCGGACCAGTGGTTCCTGAGATTAGCGCGTTCAAACAAACAAACAAACAAACCTCTATACTTCATGTGGGTATCATAAGTAGAAGGTTGAGTTAGCCTGATGATGAAGTTATGATTGACCCAAAATTGAACTTTTATAAAGCAATGCTAATCTAATCTGAACTTATGCCAGATGTATATCATTACTCCATTACATGTTCATTTATTTTGTACACTAAAAGGACTTATCAGTTGTTTATGTAAGGCTATTAATAATGGAAAGAGTTGATATATAGTGTTATATTATCTAGTGGTTAAATATGTATTTTAAAAAGGGAAATGATAGTGTTGTTATTACACTGCACAACTCTTACGAATCAACTGTGTAGACCGCTGGAATGCAACCCTCCCCCGCTGCCCCGTATTCGCCGCGCAAGCGCAAGCGCTCAATAGTCCAACCTCAGCGTCCCAATGACGTCACAGCGCGACGTGCACAGTTAATTCGTACGGGTTGTACATAAGTTAATACTCTAATGCCCGAATACTCAAACGCTACTCAATTTTAAGACGCTCTCAAATGTAGTTCTGTCACTATCAATTCTTTATAAAATGACAGAGATAGCACGATATTTAAGTACAACTTAAAATTGAGTAGCATTTGAGTATTCGGACATAAGTAACTGTAGAATGGTTAAAGTTAGTTTACATGGACCTTAAACTAGTGGATTAGTAGAAGAGTCCAGTACCATATTTACCCTCTTATAGTCCTTCTTGGGCGCGCGGCGCACGCTGAGCTCGTGCTGCGGCAGCGTGAGCCCCGCCATGGCCAGCACCGTCTCGTCCAGCCCCGGCACCGCCGGCCAGCCTGTCCACGACTGCAGGGGGACATAGTGGTAAGTAATCATGATGTTGGAATAGTGGTTTAGACCTATCGGTTAAGTAAACTACTTTTTCTTAAAAGTAAAATATTATTATTAATAAGACACAAAGAATAGTCCACAGGTTGAGGTTTATTACTTGTCACATGTGTTATTAACTGCATTACTACTGCTGCAAATAATTCGAGAGTCGGTTAATTGTTTTTTCAGTACTTTCTTTGACTCGATCCATGTGTTATAAAATTAAATCAAATCAAACCACTTTAATGCATCCATAGTGTACTCCAGCGTGATCTATAATTTTAATACAGTAATATTTCCCAATTAAAAGAAAAACATTGAAAGTAGAGATCATCTATAATATAAAAATAAGTCCGGTTTTCTTTCCTGACGCTATAACTCCAAAACGCATGAACCTATTTCCACGGTTTTACATCCGTCAGTCCGAGAATAGCAGGAAAACAGGCGAAACGGAGTTTGCCGGGTTTGCTAGTCATGTATAAATAGTACTAACCTGATGCCTAACAGGTATGTCTGTGAGCGAGTATATGTCGTTCTTGACTTCTTGCACCGTCTTCGTGCCGGGGTACTTGAGCGTATACTCCTTGTCTTCCACGTTCACGTGCAAAATGTATGTTGTGGTTAACCTTTCTGCCACCCTGGTAACGAAACAGTTTTACATTAGATCGGTAGAAAATGATTGAGCCAATGGATGCAAGGGACGATGCAAGTAAGGGGAAGCCTTTGCTCAGCAGAGTAAGTTTTGTCTTGCTTGTTGTAAGGGCAGAGTAGAATACATTTTTAGCACCCATGATGTTCGTCACGCTTTTTTATCCCCGAAGGGGTAAGCAAATGTGCACATTACGGCACTTAATACCGCTTAACAGTGTACACCCACTTTTCACCATTTGCGCTATAAGTCCCATGTAATACGCGGTGAGCTTATTACCATATACTGGACACAAGTCCAGAATCCGTGCTACTACTGAGAAATTTTCGAAAAACTGAAAAAGCCCTATAGTACTTTGCCCGACCCGGGAATCGAACCCGAGACCCCTTGTACGGCTGTTCCACTTGCAACCACTCGACCAACGGGGCAGTTTTTGAACCCATGATGTTCCCGTGGCGAAAATAATTAAAAGTCAAAATAATGTGTAATGTACTTACTCATCATCAGCCATAAGCGTTTCAGCGGCCTTGAGTCGCAGCACTGCATTAGGGGGTAGGTTGAGACTGACCAGTGTCGCGTTACTGGTGGCGCGCGACCCGCCCAGCCCCGACAACTGTTGCCGACATACTGGCACGCCACATTTCTTCTCCAATTCCTTCTTCAAGTCAGCTGATTGACAAAATTGTTGGTATTAATCTCAGTAGATATTTAGAACAAATTATTTATTTGTGTGGTTATTTATAGGTGAATTTCAGTCAATGGTATGTAATGTAAAAGTAAATAGTTACCATGAAAGGTTTCCTTAAACAAATCAAAGGCGTTTAAGGTAAACAAAAGTACTTGTATATTTAAATTAATGATGCTATGTATATAAAGACAGCAGATTAACATAAAACGACAGCAATTAGTAACAGAACTTTTTGTAATAAATATTTTTCTTTAATTCTGTTCTGTTTTAAAATATTGTGGTAGATAACCACTGTCTATGTGTAATTTGAAACTATGAGGATGGATTAACTGTATAGTTACTATAGTATTTATGTACAAACATATAAAGTTAAATAATATGTTTCCTTTAATGTACTTATTGAATAATTCGTTCTTTTATCGAATAGTTAATTTATCGCGGAAGGCTATAAGATATAGAACATCACGCTACAATCATAAGGAGCAGCGGGTGAAACCGAGCGGGAGTGGGTAGTATAAAGCGGTACTCACCAACAGTAGCGCTCCCAGCCATTTTGACTTCATGTATCTTATTATTACAATGAACCTGTAGTTCTACGAAGGGATTGGGAGCGGCATTAAAATTTACATGCATTGACGTGGATGCTTGATTTGTGTCTTCCCGGTCTGTGGAACAAACATTAATCGTTTAATATACTTGCCTAAGTTTAGGCCTTGATTAAAACAACAACGTCACGCCTTTTATCCCCAAAGGGATAGACAGAGGAGCCCATTACGGCACTTAATGCCGCTATACGATGTACACCCATTTCGTTATAATTTGTTTATAAGTAATAGGGGGTGAGCCTATTGCCATATACCAGGCATAACTCCAAACTCCGTGGTATTGCTGGGATATTTTCGAAAACAACCCAGTTATACTTTGCCAGACAAAGGAATCAAATCTCTCGGGTTCCTTTTCTCCGGCAATCGCAATAAGTTTTACAGAAACCTTTAAAAAACAGTTATGGTGTTATGTAACCATTAAGTAATAGCAACTGGAAAATATATTTATTCTAGCTTAGTTATTATTATTATTACATTTTATGTTAAATGGGCGACGTTTGGCCGCTATCTCGCCTGATGGTAAAGGTGATGATGCTTATTTTACGATGGAGCACGTCTGCCCATACGCAACCTATTCACTCGGGCTTTGCTTTGCATTTTAAGTATAACATACAATCGGACTGTTATAATTTGTTTAAACACAAATGTTATTGTTACAATTGTTGTATAACTTTGCTCTAACTTGTTGCAGTTAATCTAGTTGCTCTTAATAAGTTACCTGGTGGGTGAGTTTTTGGAGTTATCACAGATATATCATCGTCTATCATCTCAACATCGTGTGTGTCATTGTCATTGGCGGCTGAGCTGTTCCCGTCCTGTGGCATCACTCGGTTTATGGCTGCCTGTGAACAAACAAGTGACACAAGATTCCTTTTAGTCTTTAATGTAAATAAATAAGGTGCTGTATTCAAGAATACTGTAAGGGTTTGTTTCAAAATGTCTGAAATGTTAATTGAAATGTTACATCTACCTACTATTAATTCTACGGAGAGGTGACAGACAATGTCGGCGACCCACAAACTTGTGGTTAAGCTATTGACACCCCACACATGTCGCAAAATTAAAATTGCGTCTTTTAAAAAATCCAATACTCGATCCTTTAATTGTAATATTTCGATGGACTACACTATCTGACTTATCATATTTTGATGTATATTCCTTATGAAATGCGTCACAATGTGTTATTTAAGCTAACAAGAATTTCCGGAGCTACGGACTGCCTAACGGGTGACTGGGGCTCCGGCTCGAAAAGCAGAAGGAACGGGGTGGTTTTTAGTCAGCAAGAGTCTGACACGCCTTCTCGCCTCGCCCAAGGCGGGAGAAGGCTTTAGATGATTTTGTCCCCTCAAAAAAAAGGTAACAAGAATTTAATCAGCCCTAATAAAAATAAAGATTAAAAAAAAAAGAATTTAATCAGACTGGTTCTTGTATCGTTCTAAGATGTGTCTATAGCCTACATAGCGGCTGGGTGCAACAAATATCCTAGCACCCCATTGTATTCACCTATTCACGCATCTTTTGCACGCACCCGCATCCACATCCACATCCACACCCATACCCATACTACACGTAGATGTGTGAATAGATACGCATCATAGATTTTATGTCACAATATTTTCAGACGGAAATCAATAAAATATATTATAAAGTAAAACTTAGAAGCAGTGAGGTAGGCCTTCAAGCTGTACAATGCCAACCGCACTTCAATGTCAGAACGACCTTGATCAAGTTTCTATTTCTTACACAATAAAGGCGATTTTCGTAATTCAAGGATTACTAGTAAAATGCATCAATTCCACTTATACAGTTAATATCACGTAATCATGTCATCATCGTCGTTACATTTTTTAAAAGTATGGTAAAAAAAAAATGAAACGTCTGATTTAAGTTATAGCTTGTCATACAGTGAGTAGAAATAGAATACATCTGTCAGAGTAGGATTCATTTGTCACACCCTTACTCTTTCAGCGGGTATCATGAAAGGGTCAACTAATGACACATTTAACAGAGACTGGGCAGCAGCATTCTCTGATAATGATAAAGCTGGTCCTTTTAAACTGCGAACTTCAATCGGCTTGCCAAGTGTGGAGATTATAGCAAATCTTTCTTTTGTAGAAGATACCCATAGTCCACCATCAGCGATTACCGATTTCTATTAAGTTATATAGATCTATTAGGAAGTATTATTATAGATCTTTTATGTAATTATAACCATGGTCACACCTTAACAAGGAAAGCAAGGATAACACCATATATATTACATATGTACTTGTTTCTAATATAATTTATATGGAACGCATTTATTACAGTACGACGTACTTAGGTGTGTAAATACAGGCAGATAGCAATCTCAATAGATAAAAAAATATAATGGTTAATAGTGATCCAATACACATTACTATAGTCAAAAATTTCTGCTGAACAAAGACCATATTGAAGAATGTGACCTTTGAGGTTTATTTAGCATGTGAAGGATGCTGCTACCCATCCTATGGTGATTAACAAACATTTTTGTCATACCCAGGTCAATAATAAAACTATTTTTGGAGGAAGCTATTCATCTAAGTAGCAACAATTTTTACAAATGAACAAAAGTTGCAGGCTTTATAAGCGTCTAAATATCAAAATTAAAAGAGAATTGAAAAACTATTAACAAATTACACTTTACTGTATACCTTGTTGAGTTATTGCATTACAAATTCTCAGTTGAAATAAAATATGTTTTCTAATTACATAATTAAAAAATATCGAAACTGAATGCTGAGGAAGTGAGGAGTTATATTTATGGATCCTGAACAGCGATTAGTGTATGTCAACAGGTTTACACTTATAACATGGAACAAATAGAAAAATAATAATTTGTGAAAAGCATACTTTGATATTTAGAATTCTAATTATATACACAACGACAATGACATAATAACAGTGCTATAGGTATAAAGTGATAGTTACTTATTTATAAAACTTACATTACAACAGAGCAGTGGTTCCCAATCAGTGGTCAGTGGCAGAAGGCAAAATATGGTTTACGGAATAAGAAAAATACACAAGACAACATCTTATAAAAATACCACTGTTAAATCTTAAATAAAATGAGAGGAAAGATATGTCACTACTGAGAGAACTGACTGATTTCCATAATCAAAAAGACACTATTTTTATTAGAACAAATCTATTCATAAGATAATCTTATGTGAAACCACATAAAAAATAGCAGTAGTGGTCACTGGCCTAACAAAAATAAAAAAAAGTCTTTGATCAAGAAAAGGTTGGGAACCCCTGCAATTGAGGAAAAAGAGTTTGGTACCTATTTTAAAATTGTATTGACTGTATTTATTTGTCGGATATGTGATTTAAAATAGTAATAATAAGAGCTAATTTGGGTTAATGACTAACCTTTAATGATGTTGATTCATTAGGAAAAGTCAAAATAATAATGTAAATGATCTTGACAAACAAGAATCACCAAATGATCACTAAAAATGGTGATTCATGTTTGATATAACAGTTTAATGATTATCTTTTCTAAAAATGACACATACTTTTTTCATGATACACAAGAACGGTAATTTAAGAATGTTTTTAAAAGCAGAGTTAATTCACCAACTATTAGAGTAATTTTACTAATGTTTATCACATTTTAAGAGTTACCGAATAAATAGGTCACTGATGGGCATACATGCTCCATTGTAGACTGCATCATTGCTTACTACCAGGCAACAGTCAACACATTACATAAAAAAACAAATTAATAGATGTGCAAATATTTGTCCAATAAGATTTGTCTAGACTATGGCATAATAGTTTAGCTATTGATTCTAATTTATACTTATAAACAATGTAAATTTAGAATATAGCACATGCTCACACCCAGACCCAAAACAACAATTCCGCTACACATTGCGCGGTAGTTGGTTGCCCTGCCACTTCACCCACCATACAGTCTACATAATTCATAATGCTGCTATAAGTTTCTTTCACATTGATGAAACAAATAAATATGTTCTTTAAGTTAAGCTAAAATGCTCATGGAGTTGTTTTACAAAAGTAGTTACTGTATCATAGTCATGTACAAAAGTCTCCGAGACTGTCTGACTAGACAAAAATCAAGAAAGGCATGATGACATGCAGATTTTAAATGTTGAAAAATTCTCACATATTACACAAAATTATGAACTATAACTAGTATAGGATTGGAATTGTTATTCAATGTTTTTTTTTATCTTTGTTTATTTTATGTGGATCATCTGACTTACAGCTGATTGGATGCAATTCATTATCAATGACATCCAATAAGAAGTATAAATATAAACAAACCCTTATATGGATGTCATGACATAAAGAAAGAAAAAATCCCTTTGTATCGATTTCTATAGTGGTATGTATGACAATTTCAATGAACATGGCCAGTAATATGTAATGTTTATAATTTCTACAGTTTAAATTAAGAATATAAAAGTGTAATACTCACAAGCAAGTCCCAATTTGCTTCTTCTAGGTGGTAAATAGCTTCAGCAACATCTTCTATGGCTGTTATACCCTAGAATTATAATTTTTATTTATATTTACGAAGTACAATGCTGCCTTAATTACGTATACTACGCAATTCGAGAACGCAGTAAACACCACAAGGTTTACCTTGTAGCTTAGTAACTTCAAGGAAGTTAACAACGACTATGCACAAAGAAACAATAAAGGCTTAATTTCTAACGTATTGCACGTGTCCAAACTGCATTAAACGAACGAAAAACCAATGCAGTCATACAAAAAGAACAAAGAAATTTTGAAAAAATCTTCGAATACAACGATAAGACCACAGCACAAAGAGATAAACGAGAATTAAGAGTCACTGTTGTTATACTTCACATAACCTTTGCGAATTACTAAAGAGTGGTAGCAACTAGAATAATGTAGCACTATCTTATACATGCACTCTTACCTGAAAATTTGCTAGAATTTCTTCTCTGTTTTCTGCCATCCTGATATTATTGAGCTCAAAAAATACTATGACATTTGCGATTGCGACAAATCACTCAAACATTGACCATCGACAAACAACTGATTCTATGATCGGATTTGTTGCCAGTTAAAAATATTAATCAATTTTAGTCCATAGACTAAAAATAGCATGAGTAAACATTTTTGAGCCTGTTTATAGACTACCGAGTACCGACATTATTCTTTAAAAAGTGAAATAAAATTCATTCTGTTTGTTATTTTTTGATTATCTCACATTATAAAATTATAAGTGAATTACAATTTAGTTTTAAATAAAATTCACGTCTTTTTCCTCATTTCCTAGAAAATGGTTTCTTCCACCTTGGGCCTTGGGCGGCGCCAAAAGGAGACTCTTATTAAAAACCATTCCGTTTCTAGTTCTACTCCTGCTTCGAGCTGGGGTTTCGATAATCTGCAAGGTTGTCCGCAGCCCCGAATCTTTACTTTTCATACTATTCACTTAAACACCTAACATATTCTCAGGAATCCGGTTTGATTCCTGGGTCGGATGAATTATCTAATATTTGACGAAAAATTATAAATAACTATGTAGGTGTTTCGTATACAAAATACGTTTCAGATAAACTAACAATAACAATTTGTGAGAGATAAGTACAGAAGTTAGGTACATTAAAGAGATGGATTATGATCCTAGACATTATTATTAGTTTATTAGGTACCTACTATTACTTATGTATTTATTTAAGTATGGCTCTATGTTGGCTGTTTATGATTATCTTCTAGATTTTTTAGTCAATATAAAAACATTACTCTGTTTAGGATATCAATATTTATTTGACTCTTCCATTTAAATTACTGTTTAATAACATTTAATTCATAATATAGTATTTTAGATAACTGGCCGTGTGGTAGTAAAAAAACTGTAATAGGTACTGAAAAATAAAGCTAATATGGATAATTAAAGAATACAGAAGTTGATAACTCATCCAATATGAAGTTGTAATACGTTCGCCTGACCCCAGTTCACGGCAGTTGAAAAGCGTGTAAGCGGCTCGCGCACGCGCACTACTCCACCCGAGCTTGCGCATAATCGAAACTTTACGCGGGAAAGTCGTGTAGAGTAGATAAATAAAAAATCGCGGTAATAAAATATTCAAAGATATTTGTCTTTACTTTAAATGTCATTATAAAATAGCATCTTAACTATATAAAAATTCAACGTTTTCAGTTCCCAACTCTATTATAGTATTTTTTTTAAATAAAAATTTAAAATGATGGCTGGCAGTAGGTATACGAAAAAAAAACAACGATGCCTATTCCAATTTTAATTTAATTTTAAAATAACGCGCATTTAACTATTCGCAATTAATTACTATCAGTTTATTATTTCTATGCATAATATCAGTTTATTAAGTGATATTTTTAAGAATTTTCTTTAAAATCATGGTGTTTCAGCAGACATGGCTAGTTCAGCCATGTACGCGCGGGCCCTGGCGCTGCTTGCTGTGGTGGTGGTCACGCAATCACTCACCATGGACGAAGGTAAGTCCTAACAACATAACTTTATGGAACATGTAAAATATTGATGTACCGTTTGCGAATATCTAGAATCAAAAAGGTGTATTTTTAGTTCTATCGGTAC
Source organism: Spodoptera frugiperda (assembly GCF_023101765.2). Taxonomy (NCBI): domain Eukaryota; kingdom Metazoa; phylum Arthropoda; class Insecta; order Lepidoptera; family Noctuidae; genus Spodoptera; species Spodoptera frugiperda. The sequence goes on from NC_064218.1 coordinate 9,493,273, forward strand.
CCACAGCGAGTAAAAACCTACTCGCTAAGGCACCTCTTAAGTTTAGTTTAAGGTTTTAGCTGTGTTTGTCATTAGCGTGAACGTGAACCCTGTAATGATGGTTTATAGTGATATTAAATAAATAAATGAAGTGATGATTGAACACAGATACCTATATACTAGATTATACTTATTTTACGTAAATATTTTTAGTGATAATAAAAAAATATTTTAGGGCAGTTGTACATGTGTATTAAATACTTGTGAAATATCTACGAAGAGCGATAATATCCTCGTGATATCTCTGTTGCCAAGTTATTGGTGTCACGGTGTCATAGGGCGACTTTTATATTTACTTAATTGTCCCAATTAACGGGTTATTACAAAAATATATTGTAGTAAAATTATTGTATTTTTTCGGTAGGTAAAATATGACTAAGTAGTTTTTACTTAATAGTTTTAGCTTAATCTAGTACCTAATGTATTGTAAGGTGAAGAATGGTATGTCCAGATATAAATTTCCTTAATTTTATTTACTAACTGCCGCACTCAGAGACATTTTAATGATTACTTAAACTATTCCTTAGTAACGATTTTGCTCTGAAAACAATTGCTAAGGACTGGGTTAAGTAATCATTAAATAACTCTGAGTACGGCGGTTATTTTGCGTCCCGGACTTCACAAAGCATAAACTTAAAGCTTTGGCCCTGATTTCCCGTAAGCGACTCTAAAACAATGAATAAGTATTGTATTACATCGAGTAGCTATAACGATAAGAGAATTAAAGTTATTATATTCTTTCCGATTTTGATCTGAAAGCTAAAGGCCATACAGATAGAAAACATAAAAATAAACAATGAGAGACTACTCATTATCACTGTGCGTAGGAGTTGGTTCAAGGAATCTTACTACAACTGGCTAGTAACACAGTACTTACTTGTACTAGCTCTATTATTCCGTACCCGGACACTGTAGGTGGTGGTGGACCAGTTATTTTTTATCACTTTGCATGTTATTTACGGTGTTATTTCATTAAACCATACTTAGCAATCTCGGGCCTAATTTGCTATAAACAGTTGTCTCTTCACAGAGTTGTTATTTGGTAGCAATCACACTATCATTGCCTATTTACCTTTAGTTACCGTAAGAAACCACATAAGTATGCTAACGTTTTTATCCTATTATTAAATCAATTAAATTTAAACTGAAATTCAACTGATTAAAGACTCGTCTGATGATCCACTTTCATTCATTGATATAAGCACCTAGTAACTTATTTTACTAATCTAGCTTTTCATCATTAAAATCATATTAAGTAGTTTCTACAATAAAATATGCTCCCTACTTTGTAATATCACTGGTGCACCCTCGGTCATCGTGTCCCAGAAATAGGTACATTCGTCAAAGTAAACATAAATTCCCATTAGGACAGCCGTGCCACTATTCTCGGTGTCATTAGCGCTCGGAGAGAAATAGAACGAATGCATACACGGAATGGCATAATTAGATGGAGCGGAAGTTGAGGAATTTTCTTAGGAAGTTCAACGACTCGACTCGGCTCTATGATAAGAGTAAGTGTTTGATTTAGATCCTTATACACAATGCACTATAAAAGGATGTTGAGTGGAAATTTAGACAAAGACAACTCACAATTTCCATTTTTAACTAAGTATTTTGGCAATCTATTATGTGCGAGATATATAAAACATTTTAGCGTGTACCTTGTTCATAGTGCGCCAAACCTTCCTTTCATCGGTATGATTAGGTACTAAAACCGGACCCAAGCCCTAAAGCTGTGGTAACTATACGTTATTATGAGAGACAAAGCCACCGAATTTACCCGGCGAGGTAAACAAACCATCTCGTAATCTATTTGTCACGCTTAGTTGGGGCAGTGTCGTCGAGTGACCTCGGAATTAAATGATATTAACATGGCAGAATATTGGGCTGTTGTTGGAGAAACACGAAAATAAAGAAAGCCAGCGGGTACGAACCTAGCACACATGACCTGTTTCTTATTTTATTTTAGGAGAATTTTAGAAACTTGAGCTTAAAATTTTGAGTTGTCTCTAGTTTTACATTCACACATTGTTGTATTAATGTTTGAATTATTGACCTAAAACATCTATAAATGTATTCTGGACAACCGAATCTACCGAAAATATCTCACCTATAAAGGTTACGGGACATATGGTAGGCCATATATGGAGTACTGGTTTCACACAAACCACAATGGTCAGGCGCATCAAAATGTTTACGGTCTTGTTGTCATCAAAAACTTTGTTGTGTATGTCGTAATGCAGCTGTGAGTCAAAATTACTGGAATTTGTTTACCATTAAGGAAAAGGATACAGTGGAGGTCATTTTAAAATACATCAGTTTGTTCTTATGTAAACTATGAGAATTCCTATAATTAATTTTGTATCGATCTACGTTTTTTTCATGATTTGTCAGTTGTTCAGCAGGATTTTTTATTGTTTTTCTATAATATTTGAGCATTAGGTACTAGTTTTATTCTGTAAAACATCCTGTAGTAGTTCTCTATATCTGCAAGCTGGACCATTTTAATTTCTTATAATAATAAAATGTCCTTTGCCACAGAGCGTACCTGGAAGTTTCTATGCGGTCATCTGTCAACACTTGAGACTTATTTTCTGAGTTTAGTAATAGAGACTGATTGGTCATGGTGGGAAATAACTTGTTACCAGTTGACTACTGCTGCTATTTTCATCCTGATTGGTGCATTATCTCTATCTACGTGTTGCTAAATTTCATCACCCAATTTGAACACAACTTCCTCGACAATATGGTCATTTGGGTTCTATTTAAGGAAAGTCAAATAATTTATTGATTTATTTTGTTTATTTTTAAATCTGATGTCATGATGGACAGCATTCATGTCACTAGTGACTTCTCATCAAGGAAACTCTTGCTCTACCTGAGAAATGATGTCATGACATGATATTAGATAGGCATAAAAATCAATACTATAACCCATTGACTTATTAGACGCCTAGATGCTATTTGTCCACAAATACCAGTGGGTGGTGTGCTCACCTCACCTCATAATTAAATTACTTACATCTTACGAAACTGTCGAGGATGATTGCAGTCACTGTCTGGTCAATCAATCATCATTATAATAAATTTATTTGAAGGCTTATTAAAAGTGCCGAAATGAGTATCGTAAGTAATATTATAGAAGGAAGCTAATTCTAAGGGAAAATGTCAAAGGTAGCAAAGTTTAATGAGGAAGGAATTCTAAGTGACAGATGGCCTGGCGGATATGAGGAGTTTCTAAGAATTCTTATTGCCTACGGATACTTAATATAGAGCTTCCAACTTCAAAGGGATATTGCAAAGCTTAATGAATTCATGGTAGGGAGAGACATCGTGAGTAGGTGTCTTCGCACGTGAGTAAATTTCACAGAAAAGTAACAAAAAAATTACTTTTAAACTAATTTAAAATATTTCTGTTAGTAGCTTTTTTCTTCTTCTAAATATCGCACCAGACGGTCGTTTTAGGAAGTTACTGGGTTTTATCTAAAATGAGTTTTTGAGTTTGAATTAATTTATCCGATAAAGAGATTATATGCAGCAAAAAGCTCAGAATTAAAAAAAACCATTAGTGGTAGCGCACGAGACACGAACGCATCGTAGTAGATTTCGTTAAGAAGTTAAATTATTTATGGCTAAATATGACGGTTTAAGGTGGTTAAATATGAAATGAATTGACTGCACGGTTGGTACGGGTCTGGGCAACTGACTGCCGCGCAACGTATAGCGGGTTCGATTCTCGAACACGGAGCAACTTTTTTATGTAATCCACAAATTGTTATTTCGGATGTCATGTGTGTGTGAAATTGTATTGAGGAAATTCTAGTGTGGGATAAATATTAAAAACTAGAATTTTAGCTGAAATCATCTAGCTACTTTGGGTAGGTTACCTACCTACCAAAAGTAGCCCACCCAAATTCACATAGAACCGACTTGAGACGGCTAGCAACACATCTGGTGGGTACATTATACATAATTTATTAGGCACCATATTTGTTTACAAAGCCACATGAATTAGAGCTTATGAAATAATCGAATGACGTGCTATGTGAACTACTGTTTGATTTAGTTCACAGATGTGTATTATCATTATTTTGTCATCAGTATTTAAGCTTTTATGTGCAGTAATTTTAATAACAGACATCATTAAATACAAAAAAATTGTTACTAAGTCGACTGGGACTATAATAAGCACGTATCTACTTACCATTAAATAGTATTTCATTGTGTAAAGAAAAATATTTGTCAACTTTATGGAATAAACAAAAATATGTACCTAAGTACAGTACAATTTCATTTGAAGGATCTACATTTTAGGCAGATGTAGCACTTAGATGAAATTTTGGTGCTTGAGATCGACTGAGTATCCACTTTAGTATGTTGTTACATTTTGGCTCAGAGAATTTATCCAAAAGATTCACAAGGTCACCCACACAGTACAAGCACTAGAATTTTTGAATATTTTATGAGATTGTTTCAAAAGCACTTGCAATTTCATTCTGTTGGTTGTGATAACGTTGTCTATCTGCAAGCTCAAATATCAGTCTACGAAAATTCTTGCTCCAAAAACAGCGGTTTCCCTTGAAGAGAATTTGTAAGCAGAGTGTTGCATAAATTGGTCCTTTTAACATAAAACAGATTTGTTTACTAGTCTTGGGGTTTATAAACCTTGTATCTCTAATAAGGGGCGTATTGTACTGGCTTACCTACATAATTTCTCAGAATTTATTAAATCCATGGTAGATGTAAGTATATTCATAGGATATCGCTTCACGAAAAACGAAAACTTAGTGGAAAAGTTTAATTGCCTGCGAATCCAATTAATTAAGTTAAGAGAAAAGTGAATATTCATGTGAATGTAGATAATTAAACATTGGTAGAGGAAAATTCAATTTTGAACTCTGTATTCTAAATAGGTATTATAGAAAAATATTGTTTAGGAATTATGAGTACTGGCTAGGCAGAGATTTACCTCTTGTGTTATTAATTGAGTGATGATCTCATTTATTGGTCATTAGAGTAGTCATCAATCGGTCAGTCAGTGGATGCTTAGAAGCATATCTTAGGTACCTAACATGCGTTAGGTACTAGTACGATTGAATATTTTTGGAAAGATTTCTGATTTTCTTAAATGAAAATATAACAACTTGATAAATATTTTCTAACGCTATTGGTTAATGCTGGTTAAATAATTATACTTAATGCCTTTTAACCAAATATGTATTTAGGTTCGCTAATAAAATGCAGCAGTGAACAGGTTGCAACAATGACCTCATCGGCGCGGTTGGTTACGATTCTGCGCCTACGCATCTTGTCAGGAATTGGGTCCTACACGTTTAATTATTTGGCAAACAATAAATTTACATCTTATTGATGATGTAAGCAAGTACTTCAATTTATTTTAAATCCCGAATTATTTAATGAAGGACATGGGATGGGTGAAATAAATAATAATGCCTAAGAGTACCTATTTCAACTGAAATAGAGCCATAGCTTTACTCTGAGTAAGTAATTAAGGATTGAACATTAATTCAAATTTGATAGAAGCAAGATCGAAGTCTATGCATAAATTTAGATATTACGCTCATTCCTGGAGCTGGGAGAGCATCATAAACAGTAGCGTAGGATGTAATCTGATTTACCAAAGCGCCTTAAAATGTATTTAGCCTAACAAGTAAAAATTGAAGTGGTGAGATTCGGACCACGGGTGGTGGCTTGTTTCTACCACTAACCGTCGTACTCAGAGTCATTAAATGGTTACTTAACCCAGTCCTTAGCATAGCAATTGTTTTCGGAACAATATCCTTACTAAGGAATAGTTTAACACATTGAACACCGTGGTGGTCACCGGTGACCGACGTTAGCGGAGGATTTGCCTTCAACAGTTTTCTATTGGCAGTTAAAGACTTAAGTAATCATTAAATGTCTCTGAGTGCGGCAGTAAAAGGGTCAAATAAGGTGATGAAAATTAAAATATAACGTTAATTTGCAATATCAGCATAATAGAGTTATTAGGATCGGTATGATAATTTAATTAGCAAATCGGATATCGCGCAATCAATGACCCTCTATTAAAATTGAAACATGAAATCATCGGCTAGCGAATGTAATGTAAGCTAATAACTATCGGAATGTTTGGATTGATTTCCAGGTTTGGAATGGATTGATTAAATACTAAATTGGTTTTTAATCTGATTAATTTGAATTACTTAATTTTGATTAGCAAAGGTAAACAGTATCTGCAACTCATTCTTGGCAAGGTTTATTCCATCTAGGTATGTCATTAAAATAAGGAACCTATAAAATGTTCCTTGTAAAAAGGAATTTTCACCTAATAACTTATGTATTCTGTTCATTTTTGTACTCTCAGTTCATTTCCATAATCCCTTGCATTAAAGATACATTTTTACTTTGAAACAACAACAATTTGGTATTATAATTTTTTCCCAAACGATCAAAATGCCATGGATGTTCTTCCGAACTTTGTAGATATTAAAGAAATTTTAATTTTAGATAGCGTTTGATTGGACCCTCTTGGGTGCCTGTTAGTTAGAAACATGGCTAACTTTTATTATTATGGGATGTTCTCGTATTGACTTCCATTGTTTATTTCTTGGAGTATGTTTCAATTACTTAGTTTGTTTGTATATCTTTGTAAAAATGTCTTGTTTGTTTCATAATCTTATCAAAAACTATCTTTTTATTATGACTTTTTTGTGGTATTCGACACCATAATTTATTTGTTATAATGGTTTATAATTTGGAATTTAGAATTCGGTAACCGGTATGGAACAGCTGATTCAACTTCGCCAAGCCTCGTTACTTTATTAGGCAACGCGGACCCTAACACTACCCACACGCCGATTTGATAGCCTAATTTGAATTGCCTTCACTGCCCATGCTCGTTATGACGCATATAACAGCTGATATTATATTCTTGTTATTGAGGAAAAAGGATCCATCAAAATATGTTATTAATATTAAACTTTATTAAGTCACAAAATATATTTAATTCCAAAAAATGTAATGTAGGTACTTAGCCAATTTAAATAAGCGGATACTGAATAGTCGATACAGTCACGAGCAAAAGTATTACGCTGAAATGCTATTTTCAGGATAATTTACAAGTATAAAATGATTACACTACTATGTATAAGTGAAGTAAATACATATATCTACACATATCCATAGAACGCAGTGCCGATATAAGACAGGTAATTACAGTAACAAGCTGTCGGTAAACTTGTAGCTATCGGATCGATTGATAAACACTCGGCTCGTTGATTGACGACACCTGATGATCAATTAAGTCGCGTTCGCGTTGTCTATTAATATCCTTAAGCTCATTGCACCCTAAATGAATACTAAATAGAACTTTGTATTTCCCGTAGTAGTCTTAATAGGAAGCATAGGCAAAGATCAGATTATTAACAACTAGTAAACGTAGCTGTTGATGTCAGAAAAAGCTTAGTTGTTTCTAGACAATATTAGCTCCGCCATCAATAAACATGTCTCGAAGGAAAAAAAGACGTAACGCCATGGAATCGCATCGGGGTCAGGATCGCGCGGCGCGCTCACCAGGAAGGCCCTAAATGGCGATGCGAGTTGACTTTTTATCTCGTACCGTTACGCCATCGGCTCCTCTGTGACATCACTATGTCGCCACAATTACTAACCGCGACTGGCTCAAAGATAAACGGACAGCTGTTATAAGTAACGGGAATTCTATAATCCTCATAAGGGTGCTCACGAAGCTGATCGAAAACGCAGGCACGATATTTAATTCCTCCAGTAACTTATGATGAAGTTTTGGATTAAAAAAGTCAAGAACGTAACTAGCCCACAGTTCAAGATCCAATCAACAGATTAATAATCGTGAAATGTTTGATAGTTAGGTCTATCTATTAGTTGAGAACCTAGGTAGAGTTTTAAGGCCTCTAGTTGTATTCCTTATTACGGAACCTAAGATACTCACAGTTAATTCTTAGTAATCACAGTGGATGAATTAACTCGTTAACAAACAAAATAATGACTTCGAGATACCTTTGCCAGAGGAAACTTAATTTAAACTCAGTTTAAGTCCTACAGCGCGGCGGCGGTAAAGAAGTAATATAATTTAATGAAAACGCATGAAAGATTAAAGTAGAAATGTTGTGTTGTATGTCATTGTTACACGGAACAGAACAAGGAATAAATAATAAAATGAGCACTTCAGTTTAATATTGGTAATATCCTTTGTTTTTCTTGTCTATCAATATGTCAGAATGTTTGCAGCCTTTGATGGAACGTTCAAACGTTGTATTATGTATGTAATATTGAAGAGTAACATTATGTATGTATGATGCATCGCTTTGTAAGATATCAAAACTTGAAACGTCTGTATTTCATATTAACATGTACAAAATAAAGTGTAGTATGTTGTTTTTATACCACTTACAATAGGCATAAGTTCATGAAACGATTTGAAGTTCCATCGATTCGGTTAAGTAGCTTTTCAAAATAAAAAAATAAATAAGTTAAGTCGAGTAAAACAGTTAACCTATCCATGGCGTGAGTCACAACGGTTGTGTCATACGGTCCAGAATAACTTTCCTGGGAGCAACCACAACTGTTTTATTAGTGCTACCCATTGCTTTTGTTGCTTTCAAAATACATGTGTTTTATGTTTTGACGATGAAAGTGAAGCTGTTAACTCGTTACTGGGAACAAGGTCAAGATCGTGCATAATTTTTGTACATACTTGATCGTCCTTAGTAAAGGCACTAGTGAATAGGATTAGTTATTCATCTATGGTTTAAAACGTCTCTTTATCAATAATATATTTCAATTAGTGATGAATTAGTTCCATTAAAATCATATCTTTGAGCTTTATATCATTACAAATATTTAGAGAATACTTGTACCCAAGTGTTGTACGGACCTTTGAATTAGAGGTAACCAAAACTACAGTGATTTATTGCTCGTATTTCGTCACAGACGAAATGTGGAACGGGTGTTGTTTCCATTCATTTCTCACTGCTAAATCAAACCAAACGGGACAGATGGTGATTATTTCTGTTCCCACCAACACTAACCATTAGGTAACAACCTACTTTACATAGCTGGGTTGTGTACAAAAGGTATCTGGGGCCTACTACTACTGCTACACTTGTAAATTTTCTTGTTAAATGGTGTTGTACGAAATGACAAACAGGTTAATGGAGTTAATTAATATATTTTAAATGTAGGATGATTAAATAACTTCATTATTTAAGTATGAACGAACTCTACATATAGGTTCTTCACACAAAATAGACGTAGCTACTCTAGTTTAATTACAAGTCGCTGCTAGAGACTAAGTTTACTAACAGCACATTTCTAATGGAGGTGCATGACCGCTAAGTTCATTGATATTATCAACACTGAGTGCTAAATTAAGAAATACATTATTTATACTATGTGATTTAGCAACGATATTTGTCTATCGTCCAGTTCAATGAGTTGACCGGCTGTTATCGTTCACAACCACGAATTCAATACAATTCGTACAATAGGTAGGTACACTTATCTCATGAACTTGTGATCTTTGTGACAATTCCAACGGATTTCTTACTCGGATCATTTTGTGGACTTCTTTTGTGGGGACTCTATTATTCAGCCAATCTCACTTGCTGGTTTAAGTAAGATTTGTTATCTTGCTTTAACAGAAAACTTTGCTCTTTTTTACGAATTATTTTATCAAAGAGGTTTTTATTACAAATAAAGTTTTATTTCAAAGATTTTATGTAAATCACCAGAATTCTGCTGAATAACTTGAAGGCATTATTTCAAAACTCCAACAACTGAAACGTTTACGTCATGTTACTTGAAAGCATTGAAATATTGCCTAGCACTGAAGGGTACCGCAGTTCTTTGTTAGGGAACTAAAGGGACATAATAATTAGGATCATATTTTTAAATTGTACAAAGTATCAAGTAGCAGTAGCATTATTTTTTCTCAGCTTTGAAGTAAACTTGTAAATAAATTACAGATTAGTAGAACATAATGAAATAATAACACAAAACAAATTCATCAAAAAGATCGAAGAGAAACAAAAGCGAAAATTGATATAATTAATACTGAACGAAGCGAATTATTCTCCACTAATAATCCAATAACGCGCAGTCAGTGAATCGTGGTTCGAATACCCATTATCCGATAAATTTGCTGACTAAGTATTTTAGTAAACGTTTTCTTAAGACGTTTGCACTAAGAACAATAAGTAGCAATGCTATTTTATTAAGAAAAAGGGATTTAATGTGAGAGCTTTTAAGATCAATGACAACGAGACGTTACTTCGACCTTTGTTTAAATATACGTGAATTTTATATTATTATCTTATACTAATGAATTAAAAGCAACACATCAACGTGAAAATAGAATTATTTGCAAGTTTATTTCGTTTCAGTAAATGATGTATTAAATCAAGTAAATTATTACTTGTCTGAGCAACTGCAGATAACTATGCTGCTGTCTATAAAAAAAAATCTCCCGGTATTTGTTAATTGTGCCACCCAGCTAGGGCTAGCCCTCACTGAGTAGTATTAGTAAAAGTAATAGTAGGTCGAATTATAATGGTGCTCTTATTGTATACTCAATAATACAGAATTAACACTTTCTATAAATTGTTATTACAGTTGTTATCTTATAATAATGTAGTATTCCCTGGTTCCAGAGGCCACCAGCACTGTAGTAGCAGCAGCGGACTCAGCACGTGATGGTGGCGAGCTGGCGATCCTTGTACGAGGTCCTTCAGGCAGTGCTGCCAGGAGAGAAGAGCTGCTGCATGCGAAGGGAGCTGAAGATGTTTCCATCTCGCTCTTCTATAATGGGAAGAGTAATAAGGGTACGTCAAATTGTGCAAGTAACTAAATCTACACTACTTTTGTGAAGAACCGAGCAGGTTTTGCTCGTTAAATGAAACACAAATATTTTAGAAAAGTAAATGTACTGGATATGAGCACCAAACGTCTCTTGTATAAGAAAATATAAAGTGTAGATACACTGTAGTACGTAACATCTAACGGCATAAAATGTGTTCTAGCAGCGACTTAATGTTCTAAACCGCCGCATTTTCCGCTAAAACTCGCCACAACATATGTGCCGTAACGAATAAAACCACTCAGTACATACTCGTATTAAGGTTCATTGGGTAAACGAAAGCAGCTTACAATGAAATTCTAAAATAATATGGCCGTCGGATGGCTCCACTTTGTTTTATATTACGTGAAAATGTCTTTGTATGTAGTACATTCACAGCTTTGTTTTAATTCATGTAAAATGTTAAAACTGGCAGACTTACTAGTTGATGAAGTGGTCGTGTTCACCAGTAATAAATCTAGTACAGGTTCAACTTTTGTATTGGGTTGTTTTCGGAGATTACCACACGTGATGATAATTGGTGGAATTAGTTTATAATAATTTTGACCTCGCTGTCTAGCGGTCTAGTTGCACGGAGCTACGTCATAGACCAGATCTCATATCACGTCAGGGCATCAGTGACTATGTTAGTTAATTAGTGTACATACGGAACTGAGCCGTCTGCTCCCGTCATTTCCTTAGGTCTTCAATGAAATAAACATTGCTAATTGACTGTACTTTACATACTTTCTTTATTTAGGAAACTGTCTTCTTTGGGTCTGGTCCGAGTGATAGTTATCTTTCTTTTACATTTTTGTCAAGATTACATGCTAAACTACCGTATTTACAGTAGACGTTAATCATTAAATTGCATTCCTAGTACAGAATCCACCAAAAACGTAATGTCAAATTCTACGATTCGACGGATGGTTGATGATTTATTAAGATTTGCTATTGTACTTACATAGTCTTTATTATCATACATAGTATCTCTGGAGAGTCTCCACGGAGGTCACATAAAGTCTGTGTCGTGGGGACTGGGTGACCACCCTCGCGGTACCCTCGCGTTGGTGATCACTCCCAGCAGAGTGAAGCTCATCGTGGGCTGCAAGCCTCTGCACTGGCATAGCATGTCCGGCAGACACGACCTGCTGGCTACCTTGTCCAGCCAGAAAATGAAACTGGTAAGTTAACTTGTGAAGAAATAAATTGACTTTAGGAAGTGCTTTACATCATAAGTGGTTAAGGATAACATCGATTTTTAAGTTATTATAAATATTTTTTTGAGTATTTTAAGCATAGCTCAACATAAAAGAGTAATTATGGTTAAATTTATTTAAAGATCGATGTATCGAACTCAGCATCTCATCCTGGATCACTCACGTGTGACAATAACACAGTCCGTAATATTAAATTGCTTCAATATAAACAATTCAAAATAAAACAATTTCCATTAATTTTCTGTTCGTTGAAGCGTAACTTGTGAATGTGATTGATAAATTAAAATTCGATATCGTTATTTAAATACTTGTTTTAAATCCGAGTTTAATATAATTTTGCATGTTTCCAGTATTGGTAATGGAAGTTTCAAAGAAATAATAAGTTCGTACTCCAGTAGCAACGTTTTATTTTCAAGTGCCCACCCTTGAGGAAGGCCTAATGAAACGAATTGTGAAGTACGCTTCAAAATTTACGACTTCATTGAAAACTTATTTAAGTCGTTTTATTAATATCCATTTCTTTTGGGCTTGAAACGTCATATTTAATACATTTTCTTTGTATTCACAGTACCACGAAGAAAATGCACCAGTTGAAGTATACAGTAGCGAGCGTGCAGTTTTAGACTCTCTAAACTGCAACCATCAAGCTGACACCATGAAACCACCAGCACTCACGACTGTAGAAGAATCAGACGTTGAGGAAGTTAGAGACTTCTTAGCGAATGATGCTAGAAGGAAGCGAGAGGAACAGATGCAAGGGGATGAGTACAGAGGAAACTATATCGACCCTAATATTCTGCCACAGCCACCGCCGCAACCAAACCGAGGAGATATACCTTCTAATGCTATTGAATCTTGTGACGGTAAGCCTAATCATATAGTTTAGAATACAATTTGCCACTGTTAGTACATACGAGCGTACGATAATGATTTAGGGCGTATATAGATTCTCAAACACAGTGTCGAGGTTTTACCATATAGCTATTGTTTTGGGATTTTGAAGCTTAGCCCAAAAAGCCATTAAATCGATGATCACTAATCATTCCAAAAAATAAATCTTGAGTACTATATCACACTAACTAAAATGTTTTTACATTTCAGATGAGGTGATCCGTCAGCTCACGTTGCTCCGTCAGACTATCGACCACCTTCGTCGCGAGATTGGAGAGCAAAAGGGAACTATTGACAGTCTGCGCAGTCAGCTGCGTCAGTGCTGTAACAGAGTGGTGGTACCCACCCCGGCACCTGTCGAACGATGCAGCGGATCTTCTTGCTATCCCGGTTACTAAACCATCTTAAAAAAACATTATATTCTCTCTTAGAAAGTAATCCTGCTACATTTAGCTACGATGTCTTGTAATCCAATAGTATTTCTGATTTTATTTGCATTTATCTGTCTATCATTTAGGTTTGGTGTGTTCTTAAGGTAGGATAGATTATTATAATCATGTTTGTGTAAAGCGCAGAGCTCAAAAGTCCATCACAAATGTAATTTATTAACTGCAGTTATTTCAACTTATTCAGTTAGACTAACTTTGTAAGCATCTCATTTATAGTCTTTATAAACATTAGTATTTACATTAACTTTATAATCATTCATATCTTTAGCTTCATTAATATTAGTAGACTCATCACTAATTCTTGCCATATTCACGTCCACGTATAATTTAAGGTGTATCAAGCAACTTTTATATTCAGTGTGGGATTTTATTAAAAGTGTTTTTATCGAAATCGCGTTTTATTTCACGTAAGTAAATGCTCCACGAGTGTGATGACATCTAAAATGTCTGTCTACAGAGTCGCGAGTCTCGCCCACTTAATATCAAGTTGCTTGATTAACCTTATTCATATTTGTGAATGAATAACTAGATTTGTCAATTATAATCATGTCGGCATGATTGGTGACTCTGTAGGCGAAATTGTCTCTTTGAACATTATTTACTCGAACAAAGACAATCAGACATATTTGTGTTTGAGTTATTTTAAGATTTTGTTCTCAATTTAGAATCTGATTTTGACTTTGTCGTGACATTCACTTGTCATTTGATTCGAGGTATTTATTAGTTAATTTAACGAAATGTTGAAAACAAATATGAATGTTTTTAATCCAAAATTCAGGTTAGAAAGAAATAAAGAAAAATAGAAAGATATTATAAAACCACATATAAGTATGTTGAAGCACGAATAAAATTAATAATGAATTTATATAGAATAGAACAAGAAAGAAAGTAAGTTAGAGATTATCAATAATGTTTTGATTAGTAGCGAAAGTTTCATGAAATACCTATATGTTTGAAGGTATGAGTATAAAGATTGGTAGGAGAGTATCTGACAATAAGTATGGTGCAGGCGTGGAGTGCCGTAACACGGCGGCCGGTATACAGTGCGGCTCGTGTCCACAAGGCATGGAGGGAGACGGGAGACGGTGCAGACCCATCACCTGCAACAGACGACCCTGCTCACAAGGTGAGGAACTAATAAACTTAGAATAAGGTTTGTTTACTAAAAATAATAATAACCTGCAGTCTTAATCCAAATCTAAAAACCGATGTTGGTGTTTAACAAGAAGTAGTTCAGTAGATCTAATGTCCAAAATCAATCTTAATCCAAAGACTTTGAATTGAGTTGTTAACTTCATAGAAATGCCATCTTGTCGGGTGTTCTTTAAGGTTACTCGTTTCTTTAGTTTTAATTTTAATTGACATCTTGTCTTCAATAAACCTTCTAGATGTTCGGAATACAGCACATAAAAAGCGCCATTTCTATTTCCAAACAGATAGAAAGTCAGAAGAAAATTGAGACTATTAATCATTTCGGTTGGGTTCCCTTCCTAAGATTATGAACTTCAGTTCGGTTGGTACTAACTAAGATTGGCTAATTAGCGAGGCAATTAGGGACAT
Organism: Spodoptera frugiperda; assembly: GCF_023101765.2. NCBI lineage: Eukaryota > Metazoa > Arthropoda > Insecta > Lepidoptera > Noctuidae > Spodoptera > Spodoptera frugiperda. Next base: position 9,508,308 of record NC_064218.1, read on the forward strand.
TAAGTAGGTTAAGACTTGAAAATTAAGAGAAAGTTAAAAAGCTTTTTGTATTTCATTTCTGTTTGACGGATGGCAAATGAAACATAAGACTGAGTTTCGCATGCCCAGTTTTCACCATGTTATCGTGAGCAAGTTTTGGCGAAACTCCAAATAGTAACTGCGTCTGGCAAAGGCGTATGCTATCAGTTAACACATTAAGTACAAAGAACCATTAACTGCCATTGTTACACGTTACCCGCTGACTGCCATTTATGGCCATACATTTGTACATATCTTTATAGCCGATGGTTGCGAATGATGCTAGCAATTTATTGCCAAACAAAGCAAATATCTGAAGGGCTAGTTTAGTTTGCCGCTATAAATTGAGTAGGAACGTTTATGATATCTGGTCAGTGGGTTTTGGGGACGGATTTTTTTAAATATTAGTTATGAAAAATTTTGTAGTAAAACTAGAAAATATAGCGTACCTTTAGACATTATCAGTCCTGTGAAATTCCAAAATCTTCTTAAACAAAATAAAGTTAAGTATAGGTAACCGAGATTCATAAAGTTTGATGTGAATCGAAATAAATCTTAATAAATTACGAGCTTTTACTTTCTTCGGAGTTAAATAATAATCAATAGCCCTAATGTTCTATAGTGGAAAGATGCGTGGATACGGAGCAAGGCTACCGATGTGAGAGGTGTCCGGGACGCCAGACAAGCGATGGACAAACCTGCCGAGCTGCGTGCAGTACCAACCCTTGCTTTGGAGGACGTAAGTACCTGCCGTATTATATCTAGAGAAAAAAACTCTTTATTCTCTTTGTTTGGCGTAGACAGTTCTGATAATAAATACTCAATGTGCTTTTACCAGGTGTCCAATGTCAAGACTTACCGGATGGCAGCTACCGATGTGGATCTTGTCCAGAAGGTTATCACGGAAATGGGGAACAATGTTACAGGATCTCATGTCGTGCGAATACTTGCTTCCAAGGTAGCTATTATACAAACAGTGGAATTTCTTCAGTAAACAGATTAACATTTAATTTTAAGAGATGAACAAGTCATTGATGTCTTATATCTTCATCGCTAGGTGTGGAATGTCAGGAGACCTCGTCAGGTCCTCGTTGTGGATCCTGTCCAGCCGGTTACCATGGCAACGGGCAGCAGTGTCAACATGTGTGTGATTCTCACAAACCTTGCGGGAACAGGCGGTGTAGCCCTACGTCCAGCAGTCCCTACTACAACTGTGAAGGATGTCCCAAAGGATATGAATGGAATGGTAAATTGCAGTCACATTACATGCATTTTTTTAAGTCTAAAATCGGGAATATTTGATAAATAGCGTTTCTCTTTTACAGGATATGGATGTGTCGATATGGATGAATGTGATCTGATCAGACCATGTGACGAGGTAGTATCATGCCGTAACGAAGACGGTGGGTTCACTTGTGGACCTTGTCCCGCTGGGTATGAAGGAAGCTCAGGATGGAGAGGATCTGGCAACGAGCGCCGCAGGGAACAGTGTGTCGACGTCGATGAGTGTGCTGACGGAAGGGCCAACTGTCCTAGAGGCAGGCTCTGTGTTAATACTCCGGTAAGGCTGGGTGAAATATAAGAGACATTTTTTATGAAATCGTAGGCAAACGAGCTGACGGATCTCCTGATGGTAAGCGCTGGGAGAAAGATAAGAGATATTTTTTATGGAATCGTGGGCGGATCCCTTGATGGTAAAGGATCAGCATCGCCTGTGGATATCTGTAACAGCAAAGGGGGCTCAAGTGCGATGCTTTTGTTCTAATGTTTCGAAATACTGCCGACGACATTTAATTTGTTGTTACATACAATCGTATGAAGTGGTGGTTTTTATTTAGAAGTGAAATATGAACCAATTGATTTTAGATGGATTAAGTTCTAGGTATAACCATTCTCTCATTATGTTTGTACCAAAAAAGAAGTAGTGGTTTCTGAATTGTGGCTTTCGACATTTTTCATTTAAAAAATCCGCTAGAAATCTTTACTTTTTTATTTTCTGCTTTCTCTCAAACTGAATCCAAGAGATTCAATTTTTATATGTCTTTCTAGCTGTTGCTTTTGCTTGTAATATCCGTTCTGTGTATCCATCCCAGGGTTCGTTTACATGCGTGCCATGTGGCGGCGGGTTCTACGTGAACACGACGCGTCCGTGCCAGTCGCCGGACTCGCTCATACTGCGCTGCGACCCCGCGCACTGCCGCCGGTACAACGCCGTCTGTGGGTACGGATACAAGTGCGTCTGTGCGGTCAGTATTATGTACTTATTATGATATTTTACCATACCATATTACTTAGGATTATTTTGTTTATAATGTAGGTATAGAAATCAATAGGAATCCATCTTTGACTATGCCTTCTTAGTTCAACGATAATTTTTTCAGACTGTGTCTAAGGTTCTGTCCTGAACCTTTATAGAAGGAAATTCTGACTGAACTTCCTTTAGTCATGATTATCAGCCGATGGTGATAAGTTACTTAACGTCATACGTAAAAATTTACGTCTTACCCTATACGTAAATTACTAGACATTTCACATTTAGCTAACCTTTTTGGCTTTATTAATGATCTAACCTAACTACATAAAATTTTTAAAAAATCACTTAACTTATTAAAAGTAACTTCAATTCCAGACGGGTTGGGCAGGAAACGGTACAGTATGTGGACCTGACAAGGATCTGGACGGCTACCCAGACCACCAGCTGGCGTGTCTGGAGCCGCGGTGTAGGGCTGACAACTGTCCTGAAGTCTCCAACTCTGGACAGGAGGACGCTGACGGGGATGGTATAGGAGACTCCTGCGACCCTGATGCTGATGGTGATGGAATTGCTAATTTACCGGTGAGTGCAGGAAACATTGACCTAATTACGATGGTTGATATATTTTGAAGTGGTCAATTAACTATGCAAGATGCTACAACATAAGATGATGGAACGGTAAGAAGATCAAATAGAGTTTAGGTACATGACCAATCTTAAAATATGCATTGTAACCGTTTGCCTTCCGCCAGGCAACTGTTGAAGTACTTTTCATTACTAGTGCGTCGCTGTTCACTACTGATCCCTGATCCTAAAGGCATTTAGTCTGTTATACAACGGCTAGATATATATTGAATCCAGACTCATAATAAATATCTGAGTTCTCTTATTTCGCAACTTGACTGGAAGGTTTATTCAAAACTATGAGGTATTTTCAACACACCAACTTAACGAGCGATCAAAGTAAAATAATAATGAAATGCAAGTTACAGTAGCTAGTAAAGAAAGCCACACATTTATTATGGAAATTTACCATTAGTGTCGGTTTGGGAGGGCTATGGAGGATCATCAAATATTTACAAAGCGAAATATGCAAAATGATTCCCGATTATTATGTACTTGTTAAGTATTCAATCTGTACCTAAATATTATTCATCTTTAAAATCTAGTAAGTTCAGAATTTCTAATAATATTTTGTTTTATTTGCCTGTCTCAATGGTCGCATATAAGTGTGACTGTTTGGCAAAATAATTGCGTTTTTCTCTCATGCAAAAAATTCGCTTTTGCTTGTCTCTGATTGTATGGGTATCCATATATTTATTTAAAACACTCTAAAATTATATTTTTAAACATTATTTATAAAAATAAAAAACAAAATAACATTTAAAAATATAAAAATAGGAGCTGACCAGTAGCGGGAGCATGGTCCAAGCTACCGGTGGTTAGGGCTCCAAAGACAGAAACCTCCTCACAATACGTGCCGTTTCGAGGAGTACTGCCTTCTGCATCAGGCCCTTGATCCATCCGCCCAACCCCAGCCTCCTAAGGTGGTTGTCGAGGCTGTTGGGTATTAATCCGTTGGCCGACACGACTATCGGCACAACGATAGCCGAATCCACATTCCACATGTCGACAACCTCGTGAGCCAAGTCAAGATATTTTATTTGTTTATCTTTTTCAGCTTTCACGAGGTTCTCGTCATGAGGGATGGTGATATCGATTATCATCGTGCGGCGCGCTTGTCGGTCTATCACCACTATATCAGGTTTATTGGCTACAATAGTCCTGTCAGTGATGATAGATCGATCCCAGTACAACGTGATATGGCCATTTTCGAGAACTGGATCGGGCGCATACTTGTAGTATGGAACCTCAAACTCAACAAGTTGGTAGTGCAAAGCAAGTTGCTGGTGGATAATCTTGGCCACCTGATTATGTCTATGCAAATATTCACCATTAGCCAAACGACCACAACCAGAAATTATATGTCTTATGGATTCACCAGGACTATGACATGCCCGACATATGTCAACGGTCCCATCCTAAATAAATATATTTCCGGTAGTTATTCGTAAGGATAACTTCGTCCATAATTGCACAGACAAATCCTTCAGTTTCTCCAAAGAGATTACTAAATCGTAGCCAAGATACGGACGCCAGAAAATCTACACTGGGTCCATGAAGGGCCCGGAAGAAGCGTCCATGGAGCTCCTTGCTATGCCATACCTCCTTGCGGTCATTGACGCTCAGTACCACAGGTTCTCGCCAGTTCTCTTTTGCTAAAGATAGTGGAGTGAATCCATTGTCCACTGCTGCTACCTCTCGATGCATGTCGTTTACTTTCAGGAAATATTCCCTGAGGTTGCACACCTCACGGTTATGAAGGGTCTTAGCATTTAATAAGCCTCGACCCCCACACTTCCGCGGGATGTACAACCTCATGATCGATGAACGAGGGTGATGCATACGATTTGCAGTCAGCAGTGTTCGGACTCGCCTATCCAGAGTGTCAAGTTCAGTCTGAGTCCACTTGAGTATACCAAAAGAATACATCAGAACCGGCATGACCCAACCGTTATAGGCTCGCACCTTGTTTCCGCCTGATAATGAACTTTTCAGCACTTTATTCAGGCGGCCAAAGAAGCGTTCCCGTAACGATTGTTTCATGTCCGGTCCATTAATGCCTAATCCCTCTGACATACCCAGGTACTTGTAAGTATAATTTGCGGAGAGCGCTCTTAGTTTTGTGAAATCTGAAAGTTCTAGATGGGTATCCATATTTTTAATGTATTTCTGTACTTATTTAAATTTTCTCCTACGTTGTGAGCCGTGCATTTACATAGCCACTCAAAACTATAACAACATTGATTATGAGGATGCACAAATTGTTGTTTTAGTACACAGTATCTCATAACTACATTAAGAAGGTAGCGAAACATTAAAATCTACTTAATTTATTCAATTCAAATAAAAATCAATTTATAATCGTGAATAATTTAATGCTGCAATTTTAAATGATTCTCATCGTGTTAAAGTCCGCAGATAAAAGAATGGTACTGTTCAATAGGTTTAATTACAAATGGACTCGGTCGACCTTCGTCTTAGTCTGAATAATGAATTTACTTTCTGTTTGTAACAGCCACGTAAAAACCGTTCCATTTATAACACAATACCGATTTAATTTCTTTTTTGTTTAAAATGGGTCTTGTATTAAGGATGAGAACGATGTAAGTAGATCTAATGATGACTACATTGATCATAAAATCCAAATATTGGATAAGTATTAACTACTTACAAGTCATTGAACGTGAAAGAAGGAATTTGGGAGGAGATTTTTAAGATGTAACTATAGCCACTTATGTTTAACTTGGTTTTAATATTTAATATCAAAAGGAGGGATTTATGATTGGGTAATGTTTTCAGTATCGTAGTCGCTGAAAACTATTTCATCAATACATTAATTATCTTAATTTTTTCTCCTAGGACAACTGCCCTCTCACCCCGAACCCTGACCAATCAGACCGCGATGAAGACCGCAGTGACAAACGAGGTGATGCTTGCGACAACTGTCCTCGCCGGTACAACCCTGGACAGGAGGACACTGACGGAGACGGCATAGGAGACGTCTGTGATCCCGACATGGATAATGATGGTAAGGCTATTTGTGATAGTAAAGGTAACTGTGAAGGATATTTTATGCACGTCATATAAAACGTTCCAATAATAAGACATTCACGTCAAGTCATATTCCGTCTCTTTCATAAGAGTAATCACTATTGCTGAACTTGGTTTGAGAGTATTATTCCGAAGTATGACTAAGTATACAAGTGAGTTGATAGATTTTGAATTTACTTTTGCCTATTCCTCTGTAGAAAATTATTGTTTGTAGACTATTATTAGCCATCTTATACTCGATAAAACTTTAGATACAAATACACAATTGAGTTTGTCGACATTAATATCGAAATCATAAATCGTTTTGCTTGCAAATTGGTTTTGAAGCGTTGAAATAGACTTGTAAGGCAATTTTGTTTGTTACCGCTATAAACGGATTGGGACGTTGAAGGTTGCGTCTGGAACAATCTATGAGATCTTATCTTCTTATTTTTAATTAGAGTTAAAAACAACAACATTTTTGCCATGATTTATGACAAATGAATGTAGTATAGAAATCTAGGCATCACCTAAATGTACTGATTTCCCTCAATCCTCATTTTGTCATCATTTTTCTCGACCTTTCTGTCTTACTTCATTTTTAGCCAATTCTTTGGCTCATTGTTTACAAAACGTAACCCAAATTCTTTATTTATTTTATTATTTATTTCACTTCCACATAGGTAACATTCTTATTTTTCTTTCTTATTCTTATTCTTCTTATTCAAACCACAGAAATATTTAATCACCTACACAATTTCTCTGACACAGGTATACCAAATGAGATGGACAACTGTGCACGACGTTACAACCCGGCTCAAGAGGACATTGACAACGACGGTGTGGGAGACGCGTGCGACAACTGTCCCAGGATAAGGAACCGAGCGCAGGAGGACGCTGATAGAGACGGAGTCGGGGACGCGTGTGATAGCGATATTGATAGGGATCAGTAAGTTTATATTGGTTTTAATGATAACGGGATTTATTTGTGGTTGATATAGGAGGTGTTGGCTAGGAGTTGACAAAATGCTGACTGACTGATTATGATGATAGTACTATTATTTATGATTCATGACTCGATCTAAAGAGTACATATACTGCAGTGCATTTATTTTGCAGCAGTCATGTTAATAGTCATATATTGAAGAGATGTACTACAAGACTTTGCTTAATTTCGATTTTAGAGAAAATATAACTATTTTACCTGAAGATACATATCACATAAAAGTATTTGACCGGTAGCGAAATACTCTAAAGGAGAATGCAAATTCTGGTCCCACCTTCCAATAGTTGTATCGAACGGACTAAGATTTTGGAACTTGGCGCCATAGCAACTTTTATTCAGCTCAAAATTACCTATCTAATGATGTAACTCACATAGCTATTGGAAGCGGGACCAGATTTCATAGAAACTCTGGCATCCTCCTTTGATCTACAATCACATTTTTTTTTTAATCTTCCAGGGACGGCATCCAAGACAGTATAGACAACTGCATGATGGTGCCAAACAGTGACCAGCTGGATGTGGACGAGGATGGCGTAGGAGACGCTTGTGATGACGATGACGATGGAGACGGCATCCCTGATGTACAGGACAACTGTCCTTACATCAAGAACCCTGACCAAAAGGATTCTAACAGTGAGTGCTTTTATATCTAGTGATTTAAACATGAACTTTGAGATTATAGTCCTTGATACTGATTTTGTACATAAAATTAATGGCCATGCTTTGGCACTGCAATGGGCCGGCTCGACCGGATATGATTACCACAGTCTCACCGAAAACCGACGCGTAACAACACTTGCGTTGAATTTCGTTGTCTGAGTGTGGTTACCGGAGGCCCATGTTGTTTACCATCAGGAGATCGGCACCTGATCTTATATCATAAAAAATCTAAGAGCATCAAACGCATGTTTTATAACTATTTGCCTGATTCAGTACATAGTTCAAATCAAAACATCACAGCATAGTTTATGAACATGAGCAAAATTCATAACTTTAAATCTGACATGAAGCATTATAAAAGTGGTACATGCCTGATGTCTCCAGGCGACGGGGTGGGTGACGCGTGCGACAACGACTACGACGGCGACAACGTGATCAACGAGCTCGACAACTGTCCCAACAACTCCAAGATATTCCGCACCGACTTCAGGTAATTAATCTTTAAATATAATATTAATAGCAAAATAATTATTAAGTATATGGAAATTGGTTCGTGCGTTTGTTATAGTTTATATAGGAAAATTTAATTATTTAAATAGCCTTTTCCCACAGTCTCCATCGTGTGTTCTGTACCCTTAGTACGAATTTGCTTTACGTTGAACGAAAACGAAACGAGAACGCGTTTGGCGCTCTGATTGGCCGGCGCGAATGAACCAACTAATCAGAGCGCCGAACGCGCTTTCGTTTCGATCTTGTTAAACGTAAAACAAACTCGTACTAAGTCTTCTGTTCCTTAATGAATGTGATTGGAGGTTTATGGTATCGCCTATAAAGTTTCCTCAAGAAAAGGATCATCAGAGTATACAGATATATTTTGATCAGACTGCTTGAGATAGAAGAGAAGGAGTCATGGTTATGTCTGTTTTTAGCGTGTGTTCAATATTGGAGTCTGTAGTAAGTTTATTTGATTTGAACACAAGGCATTTTTTTACTTTAAGAAAAGGCAAAGATCCGCTCCTGATTAAGTTCTTTATGACTTTTATTTAAAACAATGTAACGTACTTTAAAAGCTTTCACTTCAGCGAAACTGATGCATCTAATGGAATTTTCTAAAGTTTAGTTCGCAAGCGAGGAACTAATGGAATCAGAGTGTTGAACACAAGAAACTTTGAAGTCTTACGTGAGAATGTGTCTGATTTGTTACTTAGTTTGTGTAAATAGTAAACACTAGTCAAACAGTAAGCAGCTGGTAGCTGTAGAAATTTTGCATAACATAGTAAATTCTATAGGTTAGGTACAATACATGTTGTTACCTCACAGTAATTTTGGCCCTCAATGTAGGTTAAAGACTAAATGGAATATTTATGAAGTATGATGTTTCGAAATCAATCATCAATCTCTTCTCATCAACCCATTTTAAACCCACAAAGATAAATAAGCAAAACATCACAACAACAATCAGATTTACTCACGTAAATTAATTGAGAAAAGCTCTAGTACTATTTGGACCTAAACCATCGCATCCTCTTTCCTAGGAACTACATGACAGTCCGTTTGGACCCTGAAGGTGAGTCCCAGCAGGACCCTAACTGGGAGATAGCGAACGAAGGTGCAGAGATACTGCAGACCTTGAACTCGGACCCCGGCCTGGCGGTCGGCTTCGAGAGCTTCAGCGGCGTCGACTTCGAGGGGACGTTCTTTGTGGACACACAGATCGATGATGACTACGTCGGATTCATATTTGGGTGAGATTTATGACATTTTATTAAGGTTAACTATGTTTTTCGGCTTACTCACCCTTTGATTTAGTAATTGTGTTTTATGGCTTACTTACTCTGTAAAAAGTAACTCGATTAGTTTGAAGTCACATTAGGGACCCACATATTCATGTTGTTTCATAAACTCAACAATATCTTGTTAAACAGTTTTTTTTTAAAAACGTTGCCCCACATTATATGTTTTCCTGTGTCGTGGGTGCATTTACAAACATACAACTTCACATACACAATAAACATAGAAGTTATGTGAGTAGACCATAAAGCTAAAACGTAATAAGTTAATACGTCTCCCCAGAGTTATCTTTTGCTTAGTTCGGATTGTGGTTAGGAATTAGCTTGTGTTCATGAAGCTAAAGGATTAAGTTTGATAATGTAATGGAAACTTACTGTAATCTGCAAGTTCTGCAACACTACAACTTGTGTCTTTTGAGATATAGTCTCAAGCAGGCAAAGGCTACGTAGGTACTTTTATTGAACATTTTGAAGCCATATGTCCTTAGAGCCAGTTTACAAACAGGGAGGCAGTGATTAGATCAATATCACCCCATTTGTATACAAATTCAGCGAGCGGTTGTCGGATTAAAATATTTAGACGATATTGTTGTTTCGTCAAGTCGTAAAAATGTGGAACGGCCGCAAGCCGCCATATCTTTTTTATACTAGCTGAATTTATATTACTTGATTAAATTAGACTACTACTCCTAAAACAGGGTTACTTACTTACGTTTTACTGAAAATATTTTCCTTTAGCTTTCATTTGTGAAAATGCTCTGTTTATTATTTTGGAGTAGAGTCATATCTGTATTATTACTAGCTGAGATATATTATTACACTGCAATGTCGGTAAAAAGTACGCAGTACTTAAAAAATGGTTCGTAGGTGACCGCGTATTGAGCGCGGTGAACGATTTGCGAGCTTTGATTGGTTTCATTGTTGCTCAGCACGGTCGTGCGTACAGGGCGTACTACGAATTCTATGATTGTTTAGATAATAATACTATCGAACTTTTCCATATTTTATGTTCTGTTTTTGATCTTTAAAACTGATTTAAATGACAAACAATTGTTGGCAATTATGATATTAAATCATAATGTACCACGATTTAAGTGACCAACAACGATATGGTTGAAAAATATATTTAATCGGACCGAGTTACAGTTACAAAACAATAATTAATTCAATTTTACAATATTTCGATCTTATATACTAATTATTATCTGCTAATGCATAGTCATGAATAACGCACGACCTAAATGTAAAAGTGTTAGTTAATTAGTTTATTCTTGCTGACAAAACCAATCTGAGAGTATTGGGGTTCTTTACTCACGCCAGTCTCATACCCTAAGCTCATTATAGGATTTCATTCTACGATTGAGAATTTCCTAATGTACTTCACGACCTGTAGCTACCAAAACAACAAGCGTTTCTACGTGGTGATGTGGAAGAAGAACACGCAGACGTACTGGCAGACCACGCCGTTCAGGGCGGTGGCCGAGCCGGGCATACAGCTCAAGCTGGTCAACTCCAAGACCGGGCCCGGCAAGACGCTGAGGAACGCTCTGTGGAATACTGATACTACGCCTGATCAGGTAATGTTACTAGGAAAGTTATTACAATGTCCTAATCGATAAATAAAACAAAGTCGGTGGCTCTCTGTAGTTAGATAGGTACTGGGTATACAAATATTATTGTTTGTCATATTATATTTATCTCCATAATCTGTTTAGAATTTGATCCGAGCTGCACCCCTTGATTTGGTAGTCTATCCCTTGACCAATGATAAATTAAATAAAATCGTATAAGTAAGTAATCAGTTTAAAAGTATTCCTGAAGTAGGTTTGATTAATTAAAAACGCATCAGTTTCAATTTTCATTTGCGTCCATAACAGGTTGCTTACATATCGTACGGAATAAAGTTTTAAAATTCAATATGAACAAGTTAAATATGAATCGCAAACATTCCCGGTAGGTATGGGCCGGCGCGGCGTCCATATTTAACAGAAACCTTGTTTATAAGCAAACAAGTTGATACTTTTACGTTTCATTCCCAAATATGAAAAATTAAATACATGTTTAATTGAATTTGTCAGAAAAAAATATTAAAAAATCAAAATTTGCCCCACATTAGGATTTTCTCTTGTGTCGCGGGTGCGTTTACAAACCCAGACCCGAAACAACAATTTATGGATCACACTTTTAGGTTCATACTATCGCGCTTTCGCTTTCATTTCCCTATATACTAAGTTGAAAATTATCAGAAAGTGTATGTGCATAAAATCTACAGCTTTGCTCAAGTAAGAGTAAAATAAAGTTCAGTTACAAAACATAAACTAACTATGTATCTAAACATAATGAGCTACGGTGTAAATTGCATTGCTCTGTACAGGCATTCAATTTGCAGGCTCCTGCTATGACACGTATCAGCGAGCTGGCTCATTCAACTGAATTAGTGCACCGTGCAACCATGTAGCACCTGCCTTGAATAAATTGTGTGTTAGCTTTACTTGTGTCAACTTCATATAGACGTGCTCAATCGTACGCCGCATCATCACTTACCATCAGGCGAGATAGCGGCCAAACGTCGACCCATCAAATGTAAAAAAAAGTTTCAGCATTATTGCTGTTTTTGAAAAGTCCCTTAATTCTTATATATGCACTTACCAATCTTTACTGAAATTAAACTCATAAAGGATTTCAATTTAGCCACAATATTGAAAATAGGTACTGCTTTGAAACGCAGTTTCCCTTATATCCAATCAGTTTTCTTACTTAAATTCTTATTTTTTTACATGCATCGCCGCATTCCCGAATTGATTTTCAAATAGACCATCTATTGTAATAAAAAGGTTACAATCATACCATCATCATTAAGATTACCATCTGTAACAAAGTATGAAAACGTCGGCTCATTTAACATAAAAATAAAAAAATCTAAATCAAAATATTAATCATTCTCCAGGTGACACTACTATGGAAAGACCCGCGCAACGTGGGTTGGCGCGAGAAGACCGCGTACCGCTGGCGTCTACTGCACAGACCGAAACTCGGTCTCATCAGACTGAAGGTGTACGAGAACAACCGCCTGGTGGCCGACTCCGGCAATGTGTACGACTTCACCCTCAAGGGGGGACGGCTCGGAGTCTTCTGCTTCTCGCAGGAGATGATCATCTGGTCTAACCTCGTGTATAGGTGTAATGGTAAGGCTTTTAATATCTTTGCTTATTTAATATTAATTCTTTAGAGTTTTATTAAGTTAGTATGATCAACAATCTGTCATGGTATATTTTTTTATTGATTAATTTGTATTGATTTATTATTTATTTTAGTGGTAACTAGCAAACCGGGCGAACTCCGTTTCGCTACCACTGATTTTCCCTGTTTTCCTGCATTTTGTTTTTTTAAATTCTGAATTTTCTTTGCTATAAACCTCACCGAGCTCGAGACCTTTCCAACGAATGCAAAATCGGGAAAATCGGTTCGTGCGTTCTGGAGTTATAGCGTCAGGAAGGAAAACCCGACTTATTTTTATATTATAGATTATATTTCACCCAATTTTGTTACACACTGACTGTGTTTTGTAACTGTAATGAATTCAGTTTTCTCTTTCTCGTTTTGTTTCTGTTAATTTTCCTACTGTGGTATTACATCGATATGTTATGTGTACATATTTGTATCGTACACATCATATAATCGTAGTATACCTACGTATATAAAAAAATCCCAATGTTTAATGATATCCACAACAATACTTTGCACTTATCTCAATGATTTCTTAAATTAAGTACTTAAATCTTATTTTCAATTTGCAGACAAAATCCCTTCGAACATAGCGACGGAGCTATCATCGCGGAACAACTTCGAAGTGGACCACGATTTCGTCTATGTTTAGACGATAACAGTTACAGTAATCGAGTTACATTTCCACTCGCTTTAAACAAAAGTACTTTTGTAACAACAGGAGGTTGAATAAATAAATAAAAACCTTGTATTTCAAACAGCGGACCATTTTTGTACTAATAAAGTACCTAATCCTATGTAAACTGGCGAGCTTGAACATTGATGTTAAAAAACATGTTGTGCGATTGTACCCATTGAAATGAGAAGCTTTTGTATTCAACGTGAATTGAATTTCAATTGTGTGGATTTGTGTAAGGTTCATTCTAGATTTAAGTTCTAACATTAATGTAATAAAGTTGACATTTACATGGTTTGTTTCATTTCTAGTTAGTATATATTCACGTCGGTCTCTTTACAGTTCCAATGGTTTCAAGTTATCTCTAGTCAACTAAAGTATGAACATTAAGTAAAGTGTAGGCCTTGCTTGTAAGTGGTAATAAAAATCGAGTATTACCTTTGGTCAGCAGTGGCCAGTTATAGGCAGATGATGATGCAGTATTTATACATACTTTTCTATTTTTTGTGATATATAGGTACAACCTCAATGGTGGCCAGGTAGCCTTAAAATTCTAGAAAGAAAACTATCCTTTTCAGATTCCAAAACGTCAAGTGTTAAAAACAAAAAATATTTAGATTGATTCTATTTATTGGTTCAATGACAGCGCGTTTGTGAAAAAATATATAATTTACAGGATTTTTGTTAGATTTATTCTCACAGAATATGGATTTCCAGATGGGTGACGCTGAACTTCCGCCTGTGGTAGAGGACGAGGTCATCAGTGATCTGTCAGTAACAGACAATTGCACAATTGACGATCAGCCCACAAAGCTGCCTCCCATAGCCGAGGTGTCTTCAGAGCAGATAATGGCGGAGGAGAGCAACAGCAACACGAAGCTAGAGGTACCGTCCGCCTCGTCCAGCAAGTCCAAAAACATGACGGTCAACAGCGAGACGAAGTCCAACAAAGGCATTCAGGAGTTCGTGAGGGTCCTGCGGCCGCACCTGCCGCGGAAGTCGAAGAGCAGGGCCTACAAGCTGCTGCAGAACATAGCCAAGGGGATCGTGGTGGAGAGCTCGTTCCAGCGGAGGATCAAGAAGAAGAGGTCACGGAAGCTGACGTACCGCAAGCAGACGCGCAACATCAAGACCAAGTCAATGAGCAGCATGCGGCGCACGCTGCGCAGCCTGTACGGCTCGTCCGACTCGTGCCACTCCAACGCGTCCTGTCCGCGCTGCGGGTACACCTGCTGCCGGATCACCCGCTGCTGACCACTTTACATGGACTTGAGGGAACTGCGCCTGCTTTTTTAGTGCATGTTTTATGTATGTGTTGTCATCAAATTTGTATTTTTTTTAGTCTTTGTAATGGTTTATGATAATTTTATAACATTAAATTGTTATTTAAAAAAAATCTAAAGCTTTCTTTAATTCCCTTTTCCGTGGCTCATGCATTAATGTACCTAATAGTTCCACCGTGACACCAAGTGATTGTACACTGATTCATTCTTTTCGAGTGGACCCAGTCCTGAGAAACGCAGGTCGAGAATGGATTTACAAATTGAGCCCACAGTAAATCGAGCGTTAGGAATAAATTTGAATCAAAAAGATTTCGTTCGCTAATAAAAACAAATATCTTAATCTGCCCGCATAACACGTCTATTAGGGGCTACCGTATTCAATTTCGATTCCTGTAAAGTTCTGTAAAGTGAGCTACATTTATGTATTAATAGCGCTACCCTGTAACTTCTCATGTTAAGGGTCACGTGCGGTGTACGTGCTATTCAGATAGCACTCACGAATTCACGATAACATACTTCATAATCTCGAAAAGTTTACACATTTTTCCTTATAAGTATGGTGGTCTAAGTAAAAGGAAGTTATTATGAATTTCAATTTGAAAAATAATGTCTTAACGATGATTCATATCTACATTTTTCAAACTAAGTACCTATTACAATAATGTTAGTCCTTTATTTTAAATTAGCTTCTGTCAGTGGCTTCGCTCGCGGTCCTGTTGGAACTGCCGATCCTTTCAGCCATTTTGACGTGATTGAGACATACTAACTTACATTACATTCGCATTTATAACATTAGTAAGATTTCTCTTTTTATTATTCTCCAATAGTCAAATGGGTTATTGATTATTGCTGAGTGCTCGACGGAGATGCGCTGAGCTCGATTTTCATTTAGGCTAGAGAATGTCTGTTGCACTGTTGCGGATTCGATTTCCAGATGGATACGTTACATAGTTACCTAGTAACATGTGGTACATATGTAGTGTTAATTACTACTTATAACCTTTATCAATTCAAATCTGAGAGCTGTGGATTTGTGATACAATTTCACAAATAGATACATAATTACATATCCAGACCAGAAACAATTTGTGGATCACACAAAGAGTTGTTCCGTGTGGGAATTGAACCAATTGCGCAGCTACCATATTTTATACCGAGTATGTAAGTGGTTTTATATCTAGTAGTGAATATAATGTTAGCAGAGCAGAGGAATAATTTGTAGCTATGTAAGTACCGATGGACTATTCCTTTAGGGAACTACAAGGAGTGATGTTATAATATTTGTACAAATTGGTAGTACCTACTCTGTACATACGTATCCTATACGTAAGCTATCATATTTTATTATGTACACCGTACGTACGAAAGCTTAGTTAATTATTTACCTAATGTTCTTCATACCTTACCTACTTTTATACTTTACGAAGTTCCAATAGAAGACGCTCGTCATCAACTAAGACTTCGCCTGTGAAATCGTCATTTTCAGTAAAGAATATTCTCTTTAGGTATATAAAAATCAATTGCTGTTCCTTAGTCTTCCTAAAATTCGAGAACCGCTGGATCGATTTGGCAAATTTCGGCCTCGAATTATCTGTGGAAGTCCAGGGAAGGTTTGATGAGAAAAAATGTTTGAAAATGTACGAAGTTTGTCAGGCCTGCTAGTAATGAATATTAACTTAATTCTTCCTGAAATTTTTAGGTTGCTATTTTCTATTAGCTAAATAACAAATTCTTTGACACGAACGAATTTAACAAATTTAAGAACAAGACCTTTTGTCGCTGTAACGCTTCGTAGAATACTAATTAAACTTCTAATCTTTTGAAGTAGTTAGACGAAGGACAAAATTCCTAGAAAGTTAACTTTATTTCCTAGCCTAACTGTATAGCAGAGAATTTTAAGTATTTCCTCCTTCTAGTATTTAGTTCCAAGCTTTTGGAATAGACCACTAGGAGTTTTGGAGTCCTTAGTCGATCCCGTAAGGAATCTTTCTGAAGGCTCACAAAAAGACGCACTTAGTATCTACAATATTAAAATATTTACTTAATAAATGCGACAGCTTCAATTTACGAGCGAAATCTTGGTAATTTATTGCGATATAGCAAAATGACTTTCCCGCATGACTTTAACAAATATTTGTGTTTCATTACATTTATTGGAAATGCTAATTTACATCGTGTATCTGGTAGTCGCAGCGTTTGAGTGCGACTTCGCGCAATGCGGATATATACTGAGGGGAGAAACTTAGTAAACATATTAGGTATTATATCCAGTACTGGTTAGGAAACGGAACGTCGCTCGATTCCCTGCAATATGGTTGAGTTGGGCGGTGCTGGTGTACGTGTCATGTTCGTGAACGGGCGCTGTCAACTGGGACTGGTTAGCTCCAGACTGCATTAAGTTTGTTGTCCTCAGGGTTATTTTCTTTTTCTATCACTTTGACTAAATATTAGTTTTACATTGTTCTCACATAGTTGAAGCAATCGAAACAATGTAACCATGAATTGTATTGTGAATCTGATTGGAAAAGAGTAACCTATGGAGTTTCTTGCTCGTTCTTCTCCATAGGAATCTACACTTTGGAACGAGCAAATAGCTTCACTAGAGGACTGACCGACAGACTGACGTTATTAATACTATTATATTTGCTTTGACGTTCAAAAGTGCCTTCATGGTCTAATTGAAATAAATAATTTTGACTTTTTTTTTTTTTGAAAGGAAATACATATATCTATTTTGTTCTTACCAGAATCTTCTTTGCATTCCTACCTTTCAAATATTGTTTACCTGTTACAGCTTCTAAGATGTATGATATATTTCACAATTTTGACCCAACATATTGATGAACTAAGTAGCCATAGGCTATTTAGATCTATTCCATTGCTAGGCTATAAGCATTTTTTCTCTATATAAGAGACGATGAAAAATCTTTGTTTTACTGTAGATTGTTACCTTACTTGCGTAGGTTCTAATAATATTCTACCATCGCGGAATTTCGAAGAAAATGCTAAACTCCTAGGTAGAATCATTTAGGTATATGATTGACGTAGATCCCTTTGTGGTATTGTAGTAACACGACATCATCCGTCTACTGAAAGACGTACTACCTACGTATCACGTGTATACGTATACGTATACGTATCACACATAATAACTCGCGCCAATCTGTGACATCCAATTGTTTAAACTAAAGTGTTAATTCCTATACGGTTTGAATAGGCGAGCTCTATTACATTAC